>NC_064421.1:10967500-11272500 GCF_023375975.1 Astyanax mexicanus
GAAATTACTGCCAGAAGCACTGTTTTGTGTAAGGTGTCGCCCATCATCAGGAGAAGAAAAGGCTAATTAGTGTGGTGCAATGGATAGTGTGGTGCGAAAGATAACACGGATATCATGAAGGAGTCCAAACCAAGGCAAGACTCTTAACACTTCATTGGCCCATCTCTGTAATACAAATATCTGCGGAAGTCGATCTGAAAGAGAGCATCAGCTTAGTGCCCTCAGTGTAAATGTAAGTGTAGTTACTGTCAATCATGTTGTTGATTCATTAGATGCTGATCTAGGATTGTTTGTGACCTCCTGGATGGGTTGTCCTTGCCCTTTTGGAGTAATTTTGATTGCCTGGCCACTCCTGGGAAGGTTCACCAGTGTTCCATGTCTTCTCTGTTTGTGAATAATAGCTCTCATTGGGGTTTGCTGAAGTCCCAAATCTTTTCCAGACTGATAGATTGAGAGGCCTGATTAATAATTAATAGACATATATGACATTACGTAGTAAAATACAATAAAAAAAGTGTGATCTCCACAATCCCCTCAGTGTGTTCAGTTCTTTCGTTGCGCTCCTGTCATTTATTAGATCATTGACCTAGGCCTGTCACGATAACAACATTTTTAGGACGATATATTGTCCCAGAAATGATTGTGATAAAAAAATATATAATTTTGTCATTTTTAAAGGGGCACTATAGAAAAGGCTTTTTCCTGCTTCTGGGCTCCCAAAGGAGCTTTAGGACAGTGTGCCACATTAATAAAATCCCAGCATAATATTATGACACCATTTACAGTTAAACTATTTTTTTTATTATTAAAAGCAGATATTAGGTTTCTAATATAAAAATGTTTTAATATCCTAAATAAATAAAACAATAAAGAACTACCACCCTGGGACTCTGTGGGTTCTGAGAAAACTGCACTAAATATTAAACAACAAAAAGGAACAACATATAGTTTAAATTAACATTTTTTATTATTTTTTTATTAATTATTAATACTTTTTTTTTTTTTTAACTATGGACACAAAGACACTTGCAGATTCCTTTTTCTGATTGTATGTATATGCTGTAAAACACAAATTAGCATCCAAAGACACAAGTGTCCATACGATCAAAGACACAGATGGCTCAGCAAGTCATAGCTCTTTGCTATAAATGTATTTTTTAATATAACTCTCAGACAAATTCAGAACAAGGAACACTAACATGCGTATGGGGCTTGAGGCAGGATCTCTCTGGGGAAACAATTTTAATATTCAATATTCAGCTAGAAAAGTTGGGCTGGATGGTTGTGCTTTAAATAGGATCTCAGCTTTGTTTCCACTGTTTTAAAACAAAGTCATCATACCATAGTTCACGCAACAGGCCTATATTGACCCAAATTAAAATGCCATCTAATAATAAAAAAAGCTATTCAAATAGCAAAACAAGCAAATTCGCTCTTATTAAAAGGTACATTTAAAGAGATTATTAATGTCTGAGTTAATGATGGGTGACACTATTTTTAGACCTATTTTCTTCTTTTTTGTCTTGGACATTTGTTTTTCCCATTTCCTCTATTTTTATTCTTCAGTTCTGAAATGATATTAAGAAAGGAGGCTATTCTGCATTACTATTTTAGCTTTACAGAAGGAGGCTGACATTTACAGTGTAGCAGTTATTCTCAGGTCATCTGAATGACCGGAGCTGGCAATTAAGAATGATATATGATGAAAATGTGTCAGAATGGCTGTGGGGCGACTCTGTAAATAATGTGTTATATACATAGATGAGTTTTATGTCAACCCTGATTTACTGGAGCTTGATTGTATTGAGCTTGATTTGTCTTGTTGATGTTGTCGCACTGACATACACTATATGGACAAAAGTATTGGGACACCTGTTTATTTATTCTTTGTTTCTTCTTCTACTTTCTTTAAAAGTAGTTAATCTTATTTTCTTTGGCGTAACTGTCTCTATATAGTGTAGAACGCCCTTCATGATTATTGCCACCCCTGGTTAAGAAGTGTTCTTTGAATATATAATATTTTGCCCAGCCTATCTTATACCCATATAGCCATGTACTGACATCTCTCACCTGACATTAGGCTTGATGCCAATGGGTTCTTATTCATCTGCTCCAAAGTGACCTTAACCGTTGGCAATACTTTTTTACGGTGACTAGAAAATACAGGGGTTGGACAATGAAACTGAAACACCTGTCGTTTTAGTGTGGCAGGTTTCATATCTAAATTGGAGCAGCCTGGTGTCCAATCTTCATTAATTGCAAATTGTACCAGTAAGAGCAGAGTGTGAAGGTTCAATTAGCAGGGTAAGAGCACAGTTTTGCTCATAATATTGCAATGCACACAACATTATGGGTGATATACCAGAGTTCAAAAGAGGACAAATTATTGGTGCACGTATTGATGGCGCATCTGTGACCAAGACAGCAAGTCTTTGTGATGTATCAAGAGCCACGGTATCCAGGGTAATGTCAGCATACCACCAAGAAGGACGAACCACATCCAACAGGATTAACTGTGGATGCTGTAAGAGGAAGCTGTCTGAAAGGGATGTTCGGGTGCTAACCCGGATTGTATCCAAAAAACATAAAACCACAGCTGCTCAAATCACGTCAGAATTCAATGTGCATCTCAAAAACCAGGTGTTTCAGTTTCATTGTCCAACCCCTGTATGTGTGCATTTGCACGTCTTTGTCAGCAATGGGTGCAACTTAAACATAGCGGAATATACAGTATTCATTAAAAGCAGTGCCCACAAACTTTTGGACATATATAACATATGGCTGTAAATAAGAATGATTAGAGATTTTATAAACATTAGAGCAGCCCCTGTAGACTGGGTAGCGCTGACTGATGCACCGTGTGATGTTTTATTGTGTGAGTGTAGATGAGTTTAATATTCAGATGATTGAATATTTGTCTTAATTGTGTAGTCACGACAATGTGGTGCCTTCCACCTCATTATTCAGATGCTAGTCATGCAACACTACAGTTCCTCCAAACAACTCGCACAATCAATTTCCCCTGCCTGTGTCTGCTGGAGCGGAAAGTAAGAGCGCAGAGATGGTAAATAAATCGCGAGGCGGAGGAATACGAGTCCTGTGTTACAAGGTTTCTGCTGTTTAACTCTGCGCTGCTCTGAAGAGCCTGGTCGGCTGTATTTTTGTTGTATTTAGTGCGGTATGTGAAACTAGTCTGCTGATCACTCATTTGCAAAAGCCCAGGCAAACATCAAGGTCTTCCGTTGCTTCAGGAGCAAACAGAGCCGCGGTTATGACAAAGCAAAGCCAAATGGCCTTAATGATATCCACATTATTTGGGGAGCTAAATTAGATCTGGGCTTATTAAAGTCGGAAGCAATATGCATTAAAATTATGCACACTGCCACAGCCGTAACAAAAGCTTGTGTCTCAGAAACGCTAATTCTGCAGGAGAAGGGAAATTAGCTTTCTTAATTAGAAGGAATCCTTGTGTAAAACATTTGTAATATTAGACTCTAGTGGGTAGGGGTGTAACGATGCATTGTGATGGAAAAAAAATGCAATGTGCATTGCTTGAACAGACAATTCTACTTTCTGTTACTCTATAATCTCATGCAGTTGCATTGTTTGAACACCAGAGGAGAGAATCCAGCTAGTGTAGGCTGGAGAGCCAGTGGGCGTAAGCAAACAGTGGACTTAAGCCAATTACCCAATCATCACAAGCCAAAGGAGCAATAGATTTTGAATAATTGATCAGTGATAAATAATATATTTTAATTTGTAATGCTGATAAATTAAATTAAAATTAAAAATAAGTCACCCAATTAAATAAAAGTCACCAAAAATGTAAATATTTTAGTTGAGATACAAGGAAAATCAATTTAAGTGAAGTCATTTACATTTACTTTGTTACTTTTTTTTTTTTACCACTGTTCAGCCTATATGTCTTATTCAATGACACTTTCTCTGTAAATTGCTTAAATAATAAGCAATTAATTAAGAAATTAAACATTACAGTTTGTTAAAGCTCATAATAGTACTCATAATACCATATAATACTTATAATACTAATAATATCATTTCAAGTTTGTAATCTAAATGTTCCCCATGTTCCCTGTTACAGTCAATAGAGTATTAAAATGATTTTGAAGTTTGAAGTTAAAATGCAAAATAATGTTTATTTTATATATAAGAAATAAGAAAATTAATGTTCCGTATTTTTCGGACTTAAAGACGTACCGGATTATAAGGCGCTTTCGTTTATTTAGAGTAAGCTTAGATTTCCAAGATATAGTTTAAATGTACATTTTTAGTTAAGTTTCTCCAGCACTAAGGCTGGGTGCAGCAGCATTAGCATTATCCACTAACCACAGCTCTAGTGGGATGTAAAGGACTGAGGAACCTTGAGTGTTCTGGTATAACAGCTTGCTATCAGCTAGCGGTTTGTCCCACGTAGCTTGCTTTAACTTGCCTCTGAATGGCGAAAGAGCTAGCACTGCGATAACGGCTAATGCTAATGCTGCTGCACCTAGCCTTAGTGCTGGAGTAACTTCCTGACAACTCATATTTATAACACTGTGCTTAAGTGGAGTGGCTTTACTGCTACTTAATACCTGACTGGTAGAATTCATACATAAGTACACATGATTATAAGGTGCACTGTTGTTTTTTTGGGAAAAATTGAAGAATTTTAGGTGCAGTATTTTAAATTAATTCTTGAGTTTGGTAACAAAGTAAGATGATGATATTAGATATTATGTGAAGGCAGTCAGAGAGACATCAGAGAAACATTGGTGCATTTGTATTCTTACTGACACACGTATGCATCTAAACATATTGCTTCATGTCAGGGGTACAGATGGAAAATAATCAGAATAGAACAAAAAGAAATGAAAATATAAAACAATAAAACAGGACTCTGGAAAGCTGACCTTTTGGAGGACCTATAATTGTATTTTTGTGTTTGTGTGTGAGGTAGCAGAGTTTTTATTGGTGTAGGTGTGATCTATTCAGGTGGATCTCCTCAGGGACGTGTGCATGTTGACCCGCAGGCAAATCAAACCCAGCTACATTCACCAGCCTGCCTTTTCTTCTCTTTTATAAAAAAGTGCTCCTGACTCCACCTTCCATTTCCCTCTGTTTTATTCTCTCTCTCTCTCTCTCTCTCTTTCTCTCCACTGTTATTTTAGTTTCACTTCATAGCCTTTCTTCTCTTCTCATCTCTCTTCTCTTTCAATATTTATTCCTGGTATTGCATGACCTTGCCTTGTCTTGCCCTGTTCTGTTTCATGCTCATGCACTTCCATTCACTTTCATTTTTCCCTCTCTTTGTGTTTTTTCCTTTTTTTGTGTGTGTGTGTGACTACATCTTCCTGTCTGTGTGATCGGCCTTGAGGTTTAGGATCTATAAGGGCAAAGTCCTTACCCGTGCTCGCAGAGGGTCTGGATGAGCTTTTGGACGTTAAAAAAGGTACTGTGGAAAACTGGAGATGTTTTTGCAGTATGAAGAAAAGAAAAGGAATAAAAAACAGAAAGACATGCTTATAAAGAATTTTGAGAATTTTCTGTCTTGCCTGTTACATTAATGTCTATCTATCTATCTATCTATCTATCTATCTATCTATCTATCTATCTATCTATCTATCTATCTATCTATCTATCTATCTATCTATCTATTGCGCTGAGCTTTTTAACTGTCGCGCGGAGCCCAGCTACTGTCCTGCGGAGCTCTTTAACAAAGAGCTTTTAAAGAGCTCCGCGTGACAGTTAAAAAGCTCTGCGGTACAGCTAAAGAGCTCCGCAGGACATTAGGTGAGCTCCGTAAGACAGTATGAGCTTCGCGCAACAGTTAAAAAGCTCCGCGCGACAGTAGCTGAGCTCCGCGGTACAGTTAAAGAGCTCCGCGCGACAGTAGCTGAGCTCCCCGGTACAGTAGCTGAGCTCCGCGCGACAGTAGCTGAGCTCCGCAATACAGTTAAAAAGCTCAGCGCGACAGTTAAAAAGCTCAGCGCGACAGTAGCTGAGCTCCGCGGTACAGTTAAAAAGCTCTGCGCGACAGTAGGTGAGCTCCGCGATACAGTTAAAAAGCTCTGTGTGACAGTAGCTGAGCTCCGCGATACAGTTAAAGAGCTCCGTGTGACAGTAGCGTTCAATGATGTGTATGTATTGATTAATTCACTTGCAAGTATTGTTTTTAATCTACTCATCCTTCTAACATTTAAGTCAGTTTGGGTGCTTTAAACTGCTATAATAAATTAAAATAAATAAGGATGCATCAAAATAACCGAAACGGAACAAAAAATAAACATTTTGTAGAAGGTCGAATGCTGAGCCTCCTCTTTTTTTCTTTTTTTCTTTTTTTTCACCATTAAATAAATTTAAAAGCCTACATTCAATGTTGTCATCCTTAAAAAAAAAAGAAATGAAAAAACTGTAGTTTAAAAATATTAACTTTTGGGCACTGAAAGATTTTAACCTTCTGGCATACGTACCAACAAAGCACAATATTCCAGTCAGTTATAATTTTTTTCATTACAAATTATTCACTAATTTGGCCAAACACCAATATTTATTTATTTATTATTATTTTTTACCCCCCTTTTTTTGCCCTTTTTTAGACAAAAACAAGTGTTCCAATTTCCTTATGGTTAAGCATTTTAATCCCGTGGATGTGGATCAGGACCAGTTCAGGACCCAGTCATATTTAAATAGACCAGATTGAATCTATTTTAGTTCACATTCTGTGTTTATTCCTATTTTAACTGCAGAATGCCATCTGTTCTTTTCTACACTCTTATCTAATGGACGTAGTTTCCAGCCCGCAGCAGTGAGGGATTTTTTTTAGAAGGTAATGGAACAGTTTATGTTGCAGTGTGGAGTTATTTTATAGTGAAACATGAAAACCTCTAGTGCAACAGCTGTGTTTCTAGTGCTTTGACTTTGTTTGAGCTGCTTTTTGTCCAGATGTTCGTTTATTTAGTCATTTTTGCTCTTTTAACAAAACCATGTTTAGCTCTACCAGCACGCCTTATACATACATACATTTATACATAATAATACTTTTTTTTTGTTGGGTAAAATTTGCACAAAATGTGAAAAAATGTCAGTAAAGTAATGTTCTCTACATCTAACATCATTACACATATTACATGTATTCCTGTATGTGTAGCTCAATTAGTTTTACCCAGAGTTTGATTATGTATTGTTCCTTGTGACCTTTACCTTTCTTCTGAATTGCACTGCAGCTATTTCTACAGCCCTATGTTATGCTCATGCACACTAAACCTACACAGCACCTGTAACCCACAGTTTGATGTGCATTATTGAGTCTTTTTCTAAAGCCATTTTAAGTTCTTGTTCATGTTGAGGGGTTTCTAGCTTCATCTCAGTAAGTGAAGAGCATGCTTCGCTGGGTATTGACTGGGAGACTGGCCAGCCCACAACTTATATCTTTTTTTTTTTTTTTTCTTATTTCTCGACTGCTTGCTTGTCTTGGCAGTGCAGTTTAGGTCCCTGACTTTCTGGTTGTTGAATCACCACATTTATTTTCTACTAAACAGTAGAAATAGGGATATTAAGATCATTAGCAGATCATTAGGGTGATGCTGGGCTATTATTAATTATTAAGAAAAATGCTTGACATATTGCATTCATTTTAATATATGTCTAACCTTACAGAAATTAATATTTGCATTTGATATATACTGTAATTTCCAGGCTATAAGCTGATAATTTTCTCACACAATTTGAACACTGCAGCTTACAAAAAAATTGTAAACTGAAACTAATAAAAAAAAAAACGGTAAAAAGATAAAAAGGTAACTATCTGGAACTGTACTGTGTGTTTAAAACAACTAACTAAAACGAACTGAAATTACTGATAAAATACACTTTGTTTTGGTGTATATATATATGTATTATAAATAAATTATATATAGTGGGCTAATAAGCTTAATGCTTAACTTAGCTCAGTTCTACTATATATATATATATATATATATATATATATATATATATATATATATATATATATATATATATATATATATATATAGTAGGCTGTATAGCATTTATAATAACCCTATATATATATATATATATATATATATATATATATATATATATATATATATATATATATATATATATATATAAAACAGGGTAACACTTTATAATTACTTTCATTAATATAACATTAACTTATGATTAATAACTGTTATTTTTCACATTTTTAGAGACTAAAAAGTTGCTATCACATTTGTAAATGTTAATGAGCGCATCTCTCTCTCTCTCTCTCTCTCTCTCTCTCTGGGTAAGTGCTTTACTTACCCAAAACTTGAAACTTTTCAAGAGAAATAAGCGTGTAGATCAGGGGTGGGCAATTAATTTTCCCAGGGGGCCACACGAGAAATTTCAAGTTTTAAAGGGGCCAGATTTCTGTATTTAGCTCAGTTCTGCCCAATATATATATATATATATATATATATATATATATATATATATATATATATATATATATATATATATATATATATATATTGTAGGCTGTATAGCATTTATAATAATCCTTTTTATATTTAAAATAAAGGGGTAACACTTTGTAATAACTTTCATTAATATAACATTAACTAGTGATTAATAACTGTTATTTTTTACATTTTTAGAAACTAAAAAGTTGCTATCACATTTGTAAATGTTAATGAGCGCATTGGCAACATGGACTGAAATTTGCGGGTCATTTGCCTGGTTTAACATTTGCCTGGTTTAACATTTGCCTGGTTTAACATTTGCCTGGTTTAACATTTGCCTGGTTTATATGCCTCATGTGTTTCCTTCTGGAAATCGGTTGTCCTCCCAGAGTCCAAAAACATGTAGATCACGTAAATTGGATACTGTAAATTGTCCTAAAGTGTGTGAATGTGTGTAAAACTGTATGCCCAGATATGAATTAGCATTCTATCCTTGGCCAATGTCTTAATGCCAAAACCAGTCCTCCAGGTGGACAGTTGTTTCCGGTTGAGAGTATGCTGTGTGCGATTGGCTGCTGCTGCTGCTGCTGCTGCTGCGTGTATGTGTGTGTGGAGTGTAATGGTTAAGTTTAAAACATAAAATGTGATTGTATTGTGCCCTTGTATGTCTAGAAAGGCATTATATAAGTGTAACTTCATTTGTATAATTTATATGTTAGCAGTTAGCTCTGCTATAAGAGGTGGCTGGCTAGCTTTAGCGTGTCTCAGTGGAAGCAGTTTCTAGCCTTGCTTCTGATGCTACTGGTGGTGTTTTCTGATTGCAGTGAATAAATTAGAGGGATACAATTTGTGGAGAAAAGCAGATTGAATAACCCTCATATTCTTCTCCATTCTGTTCCATTACGGTGGACATTTTCGGTTATATGATTTGCCTTCTTTGATACAGTGCTATTCTGTGATTCTCTGTTTTTAAGCTGAGGTGATGAGAGATGAGGGTTATAATTCTGCTGCTGAGCTCTTCTGTGAAGAGAAGATTGTTCCTGTACTGAGATTTTACTCTGATGACAGTTTAGAGGCTGTTTTTCTTCTTCTGCTTTTCCTCCTCTAATGCTTTTTCTCCTTGTGTGAATCGTGATTTTCCTGTCCTTGCAGTTTTTCTCGCTCATCTTCTCTGTAGCTGATAATTGAGAATAGCAGAATAGCGGTGCTGCATCCCTTTTTTCTTTCTGTCCCGGGTTTGATTTTGCTGTGTCCAAAATTTACTGCTGTGGTTCTGGCCTGAACTCTTTCTCACAGCATCCGCATGGCTTTTTTGTTGTAAATTAATAGACAGCGCTCGGTTTGGAGTAAGCAGGAGCTTGGTGGGCCGCTGATTTGGTTTAGTTGCTGTGCACAGACAGCCAATTCTTCAATTTAAACTAATTTTCTTTAATATTTTACCTATTCTTAACTATTTTGGGGTCCTGGAGACAATGTCCTGCTGTTATTCCAACATTATGATAAATGAAATGCTTAAAGGTGCATTGATTTTACCAAATATGAGTAATTATGAGATGATTATAGTAATCATCTGGAACATATCTGGACATACAGAATCTTTAAATAGATGGATGGATGGATGGATGGATGGATGGAGGGATAAATAGATAGAGGGATAAATAGATATATGGATGGATGGATGGATAGCTGGTTAGATAAGTGGATAGATGGATGGATGGATTGATTGATAGAGACAGATGTAGATGTATAGATTTTCCTGTTAATATTTTATAAAATTGTATCTATATATTCTTCAGTTTCAGTTTGATAGATGGATGGATGGATAGATAGATAGCTGGATAGATAAATGGATAGATGGATGAATGGATGCATGGATGGATGGATGGATGGATGGATTGACACGTATAGACAGATAGAGATATATAGATTGTCCTGTTAATGGAAATGTTTTTTTTATATATATATATTATTCTATTCAGTTCTATTCTGCTGATTCTGCTGATTGATGGATGGCTGAGAGTTGATGAGAGTTTAATAGTTGTTCTGTGAAGAGAAAATTGTTCCAGTACTGAGGTTTCACTCTGATGACAGTTCAGAAGCTGTTTTTCTTCTTTTCCTCATCTTCTTGTGTGAATTGTAATTTTCCTGTCCTTGCAGTTTCCTCGGTCAGCTTGCCTGTAGCTGATTATTGAGAATTGCAGAATAGCTGCCTTCTTTTTTCTTTTTTTTTCCATCCCAAGTTAGATTTTTGCTGTATCCAAAGTTCTGGCTCAGACTCTTTCTTTTGTTGTAAATTAATAGACAGCGGGTCAGGGGTTTGGAGTAAGCAGGAGCTTGGTGGGACGCTGATTTGGTTCAGTTACTGTGCTGGAATAAGCAATTATTCAGTTAAAACTAATTTTATTTCATATTTTTCCTTTTTTGGGGTCACAAAGACAGTTCCCTCCTGTTATTCCAAAATTAAGATAAATGTAATGCTTAAAAGCTAATTAATGCTACCAAATATGACTAAATTCATGTTTATTATATTAGTCATCTGAAATAATAGATTTAATTTTAATACTTTGTAGAAAACAAATAAAAAAAATGACAGGTGCTATTTGCACCAAATAAACGTATTTCTCAAACTTTAATATCAGGCAAAGATAACCTGAGTAAATACAATAACTACTTTTTAAATGGTAATTAATGAGACACAATCTAGTCCTGTGTGAAAAAGTGTTTGTCCCCTAAACCTAATAACTTGGTTGCACCACCCTTTTTGGCAACAACAGCAATCAAGCTTTACTGATATCTGGCAACCAGTCTTTCACATCTCTGTGGAGGAATTTTGTTCCAATCTTCTTTACAGAATTGTTTTAATTCCACCTCATTAGAGGGTTTTCCAGCATGAACTTTCTGCTTAAGATCAGACTTTTACTTAGACTTTGACTAGGCCACTCCAAAACCCTAATTTTGTTTATTTATTATGAGAACTTGTTTGGGTCATTGTCCTGCTGCAGAACTCAAGTACACCTGAGCTTGAGGTCACGGACAGATGGCCAGAAATTCTCCTTCTTCTTTGTCTGCTAAACAGTGTGGTGTGGGGCGGCAAACACAGAGCTAGATTAGTTTGGATTTATTTTTTTTACCTTAGTATATAAAATCATAATTTAACAAGTGCTTTTTATATTTACTCCGGTTATATTTGTCTGATATTAAAGTTTGTTTCTGAAAAATATCAGGAAGAAATCTGTAAGAGGGCAAATACATTTTCCCACCACTGTAAATGCAAATACCAGCATTAACATTGCACTATCCACACTAAGTAGCATGGTGTTACTTGGTACACTTAGTGTATATAGAGTCTTCAATTACTATAATTCTATATTCTGTGTAATCTATTAATTCTATGCACACTTAGAGTAAATAGTTTATTGCTGGTTACTATGTGCACTAATAATGTAACTAGCTGTAAGACATGATAACAACCCCAAACATGAAACAACCAAAATACTATGGACAAGTAGCTTAAGCTCAATTACTTACATAATTAACTTGGATATAAAAAAAAGCTTATGTTACTTGACCAAAAATTTAAAAGCTATATTTTTTATCTGGAAACTAAAGTTTCTATCGATGTTCTAAAGTCACATGCATGATTTCCTAGGTGAGATTTGTTCACAAGATCCTCTGCTTGTGGTTTCGCTTTTGTTTGAATGGTCCATATTAGATGCTTTATAGATGCTCAACTAAAATTTATTCAGCATTCAGAATATTCTATGTACAGTATTTAATAAATGAATCTAAGTGAATGTAAAAGATTGTCTACAGTGCTCCTACCATGAATTAACTGTGATAAGCACATTTTTTGACAACCTGAAGCAGCTACAAGATTTTTAAAAGGAACACATTATGCCTCGATCTGAAGAAATTCAAGAACAGATAAGAAAACTAATGTATTAACATCTATTAGTCTGGAAAACGTTACAAAGTAATTTCCAAAGCTTTTCCAAAGCCGTTATTCACAAGTGGACACAACATGAAACAGTGCTGAACCTTTCCAAGAGTGAAGTTACTCAAAAAGGGCATGGACAACTCATCTATGAGGTCCAAGTTAAGGTCGGTGTTAATGATTTAACAATAAGAAAAAAGATTTGATTTCACTATGGCAGGGACAATTCTACAAGTAGAGTGTGGAGCTACTTTTAGTTTGTTAATGGTGTAAAAAAAAACAATTTATTTGCCTGAGCTACATCACTATCCCCCCTATCACTAGCATTGTTAGCCTGTTGGAAGCATCATCTAAAAGCGATTTATTTCAGAATGCTGAGACTGTAGAGAACGGAGGTGGGCTATTCAACAAAAGTTTGTGCTTGTTATCATGTTTCACTACAACTTAAGTCCATTTCACACCAGATTTTTTCTTTAAAGGGTTGTAAAGATGTATACATACACAGAGAAAACAAAAAAAAAATACGTTTTATGATTGATCTTAAGTTTATATGGATCAGTATTGGATTATTTACATGAAAAATAAAAAAAATTCCCTTCTCTAAAACCATGATGGTTAAAAAACAAATCTGTTAATATGCAAAAAAATTTAGCAGCCCTCATTGCCAAATGCAGCGCTGTTTTAAAAATGTTAAAACTAATTAGAACTGATTAAAAAATCATCCCGCTGTTCCTCCTTTCAAATCCATTTGCTTGTACAGCTTCCAAAATTACATGGAAATGTTTTCGACAGAATGGATCTTAACTTCAGTTTAAAAAAAACGAAGCGCACCTGAATCTGAATGCTGTAAATGTGCTGTAATTAACATGCCATACAAAAAGGCCATCAGAGTCTCCTGGGGAGGGGGTGGGAAGCACATGAGGGGGAGGGAGGGGCTACAGGCTATATTTAGCTCCTGAATTGGGGAAAGGCGTTTAATCAGGTGGGCTCAGCCAGCTTTTCCTGACGAGCTTTCCTGTGCATCGCTGTGCTCTTTCAGACATGGGCACATAGTTATGCATTAGCCTCCAACTTGTTTCATTAATGAACTCCTTGGTCCATGAAGGTCCCTGAATGTGAGGGCTTAATGAGACCCCATCCCAAATGTGTTTCAAAGGGCTTAGAGTTTCCCTGGCCTGCCTCCCTCCTCCCTTCTTCGTTGGATCCGGCTCTTTTAAGTGGCGTATATGAGGGGTTTAGGTCCTTTTTTTTTTTAGATGTCAGCCCAGGCCCTGCCAAGGCACACTTCTCTATCATTCTGCTCCATTACATTTTGGCAGAGGCTCCAACGCGGACGTTTGAAGTTCCGTTAATGCATTGAATGAGAAATCTGACCTGACGTTAATCCACTGTGCCATTTTTGCTGTCTGATCTGCCTGTATAATAGATGGAATAGATGAGGGGAGGAAAAGCAGTAAAGCTAATTTGTTGAATGTACATACATTGAGAGCATTGAGTGTAATGGCATTAGGTTATTATTGTCTTTTGTTATCGAAGAACATGAATTTCATGGTGGAATTAGGCCTGGATCGATTTTACACTTTAATTCTGGTGCTCTGCTGCTGGGTAGTGTGCCATCTGTTCTGCTTTTCACTTTTTATTAGCCTGAATAAGGGACAACTGTGTTACAATGCTCCCTTGATGCCCAACGTCTGCATAGCCACAAGAAGACTTGTGAGATGAATGTCGGAGAGCTGTAAAACCATTTTTTTATGCCAGGACGAGGTGGAAAAAATCAGAATATCCCTTTTATATCCCTTTATATTTATAAACCATGATGTTTGCAGCAATAAGCAGCTTCACCATGGAATATGGAATACAATAAACCATTTAATTAGTGTTATTCTTATTGTTTGACAACCAACATATTGTCTATACTACCCTACGCTACATATAATACGATATACTACCCAACAATAGTCTGTGCTACATATTCTACCCTGTAATACCCTGTAATACCTTATACTACCTCATACTACCCTATAATATCGTATACTACCTTATACTATCCCAATACTACCCTTTAATATCATCTACTAACCTTTTAATATCCTATACTACCTTATAATATCCAATAAAACCATATAATGTACCTTATACTACCCTGTACTACCTTATAATATCCTGTACTACCATATTATATTCTATAATACCCTATAATATCCTATACTTCCCTATAATATCATATATTACCCTATAGTATTCTATACTACCCTATATTACCCTGTACTACCCTATAATATCGTATACTACCATATTATATGCTATTATACCTTATAATATCCTGAACAACCCTATATCCTATACTACCTTATAATATACTACCCTGTAATAGCCTATGCTCCTTTATAATACGTTCCTATAATATGCTATACTACCTTATACTACCCCGTGTTACCCTGTACAATGATATAATACCCTTTAATATCCTACACTCCCCTATAATATCCTATAATACCCTTTAATATTCTATACTACCCTATACTATCCTATAATACCCTTTAATATCCTATACTCCCCTATAATATCCTATAATACCCTTTACTATTCTATACTACACTATAATACCTTATGATATCCTATACTACCCTATACATTTATAGTATACTACTATATACTACCCTATAGTATCCTATAATATCGTATACTACAATATTATATGCTATAATACCCTTTAATATCCTATACTACCCTATAATATCATATACTACCTTATACTACCCTGTACTGCCCTAGAATATCCTAGACTACCTTATACTACCCTCTACTGCTCTATAATATCCTATATTATCTATACTACCCTGTACTATCCTATACTACCTTAAAATACCCTGTGCTACATATTCTACCCTATACTACCTAATAATATCCTATGCTGCCTTTACTACCCTATAACAGCCTATACTAAAAATACTTCAAAAGACCTTATGCAACCTATAGTTCCCTTAAATACCTTGCAACACCCTATACTACCTTATAATACCTTATATTAATATGCACTCAGTTCCCTAAGGCTCCACTGCATGATCAATTTACAAACTGCTGTCCGATGACTTTTGGCATACCCATTTGAGATACTCCTAAAGTAACTAGCAGCTTGCCACTCTGTTCTGATGCCTCCTCCAGGTGCTCTCTCACGGAGCTGTTCCACGTCCTCCTCTTCACTGGACTCAAGACAGGCTCCTGGCCGACGGCCTCCTCTTCCTCTTCCCCGACAGAGACGCCCCCTACGGCCACGGCAGGAGCGGACCACCCCCAGCGCCAGATCTACCCCCGTACCTGCTTACCGCTCACTCAGCAGCACACCACAGCCTGGTAGAGTCACACTATTGCTTGTCTCTCCTCTACAATTGTGTGTTATACAGAACAGATAATGTACATGTGCCATAGTGCAAAGTGTTCACGATTTAAGCCACTCATCCCAGACAAGAGACACTGATAGATCTGAAGATAATTGCTGCTGAAACCATGAATACACACTGCAGACTCTAAATAAACTCTTTTATTTAACCTTCTGAGAACAGTTATGACCATTGGCTCAAATTAGACAGGAGGATCGTTATACCAGCTCTCTGCTCCCTCAGAAGTAGACCACAGCCTGGTAGAGTCTCACTACTGCTTATCTCTGCGCTTCAATTGTGTGTCGTACAGCACAGATAACGGTCACGCATGGTTCCCGCACTGTATTGAACTGTATATCCGCCACAGCGCAAATTGTTCTGTGCAAATTTACTGACTTGGTGACTTCATCCCAGACAAGAGGTGCAAATCTGATGATAAATACTGGTGCCGCTGTGATTATGGCATTATTGATGATTTTAGATTACTGTTTGTTGATGATGGGGCTGTGGCTGACATGCTCTTTTATTTAACCTTCTGAGAACTCTCCTCAGGGCTTGCCAGTTATGACCATTGGGTCAAATTAGACTGGAAGATCCCTAGTTGTGAGTGTGCTGACATGAACGGCAGATTATGGCGCCAAAAATACAAGTCGGGGGCGCAAAAATACCAGGTGAAAAAAAAAACCCAGCGTGTTTTAACATTTTGCGTGTGTACGCTGAAGAAAATGTTGCTCTCGAGCTTCACTTTTCTCCTCTCGAGTTTTTTTTTTTTCTCGCGCGCTGTGTAAATTACCTGCAGCAGCAGTTTGTGCTCGACTGGGTTTTTTGCGCTCGGGTTTTGAAAGGGGTGGTTTTGACAGTTTGGGCGAGATCCTGGGCAGACAGAGCGGGTCGCTCCAGGCACTAAACCCGGGCTAACAGCACCGGTGAACGAGTTGTTTGGATGTTAGCATAGCCAGCTAGCTAACTCTCCTGCCATCCTTCTGTCCCCACCCTCCTCCGGCTCTTGGAGGTAGGCGGTCCATCACGAACCCTGGAGATATCAGCCAATAGTGTTCACTGAGGGAGGTGACCCTTGCCCCGCCCCCAAACTGTCAAAACCACCCCTTTAAAAACTTGAGTGCAAAAAACTCAGTGGAGCACAAACTGCTGCTGCTACACTGCGCGAGGAAAAAAGCACCTGAATGGAGAAAAATGATGCTCGAGAGCAACATTTTCTTCAGCGCGCACACTATTACCTTTTTTTTTGCTCGCTAGTTTCACATTTGTGCTCACGAGAAATTAATTAACACATACAAAATGTTAAAAACACGCTGGTTAATTTTTTTCACCTGGTATTTTTTGGTCCCCGACGTGTATATACCAGATCTATCCCCGTACCAGCTCTCTGCTCCCTCAGAAGTAGACCACAGCCTGGTAGAGTCTCACTATTGCTTATCTCTGCGCTTCAATTGTGTGTTGTACAGCACAGATAACGGTCACGCATGGTTCCCGCACTGTATTGAACTGTATATCCGCCACAGCGCAAATTGTTCTGTGCAAATTTACTGACTTGGTGACTTCGCCACTTAGCCCACTCATCCCAGACAAGAGGCGCAGATGGATCCGATGATAATTGCCGCTGCCGCCGTGATTACGCCGTTATTGATGGTTTTAGAACACTGTTTGTTGATAATGGAGCCGTGGCTGACACGGTCGCTTTCTGACGTTTGCTAAATGATGATTATTGCAGTAATGATGTGTCTGTAGCAAGGAAGCGATATTATGAGCTGGTGACGGATGAAGATTGGTTCTTCTCTCCCTCAGGGGCGCCACGCAGCAGGACTCCCTCAGCCAGCAGCTCGGTCTGCGAGCTCCCGGAAATGCATCTAGGGGAGCGGGTTCTCGTGGTGGGACAGAGGACGGGAGTGGTCCGCTTCTACGGCAAGACCAGCTTCGCCCCAGGTAGGTCCCCTTCCTCTCTGGAAAAGCGATTTCTGACTTTTGACTTTTTCAGCTTTTTCAGCACTTCAGCGCTGACTGAATCACACTGGCAGTTATCAGGATTAGAGCGGGATTTGAAAGCTATCACTCTGCTAATCTCTCAAATGTTATTCCACATAGGCGGAGTACGAATAATAAGATCTGCTCTGCTTCTCCAATATGTCTGACTGTGGATTTAAGCCCTGTTCAGTTCCGAGGAAGTACACCAAGACGTATGTTGAGTTTCTGTTCCTTTTTATTTCATTTCCCAGTTTATTTTCGGCCTGTCTGGAGCAGCACTTGCCACATATATGAACTCAGACGAGCCGTGAATCTTCTACTGATTTTATGCTCCATGTAAAACCAGGATTATATTCTCCAGAATCAAGTCAAGTGCTTGAGCTGAGCATGCTGGAGAGGATAGCTTTTTTAAAGGGCTAAAGTTTACCCCACGTTTGAAAAAAAAAATAATAATAATAATAAACATACAAATTCAGACATGCAGGCTGATTCTTACTGTTTTTACTTCCCAGACAAAAACACTGACTTGTGAAGGAAGATTAATTTTTTATACACACTGCAAACAACACCCCTCTCCTCAACCTGCAGAGAGAATCTTATAGAGCTGAGCATGGTCTACACTACTAACAGATACAATTCTGATAACAATTCATGGGCAGAATGTTATGATGTGTGTAAATTAATCGTTAAAATGGTAGACAATAAGACAATCATTTTTATCACCACTGAAAACTTCTGGAATATAATCAAGAGGAAGAATTGAATTTTTGCACCAGAATGGCATAAAGTTTTCCAAAAGCAGTGTGTAAGACTGGTGGAGGAGAACATGCCAAGACTGTGATTAAAAAACAGGGTTATTCCACCAAATATTGATTTCTCAACTCTTCTTAAAACTTTATGAATATGAACTTGTTTTTTTCTTTACATTATTTAAGGTCTGATAGCTCTGCATCTTTTTTTGTTATTTTAGTCATTTCTCATTTTCTGCTAATAAATGCTCTAAACGACAAGATTTTAATTTGGAATTTGGGAGAAATGCTGTCTGTAGTTTATAGAATAAAACCAAACTGTTCATTTTACACGAACATATAGCTATAAATAGCTAAATCAAATAAGAAACTGATTCAGAAACTGAAACGGTCTCTTTTTTTTTCACAGTTGTATATAAAATATAATATTACATATTTTTGCCTAATTTCAGAGACATCACAATATTGGAAATATTAGATATTTAGAAATCATAAAATATTATGAAATTGCTGATTCTCCATAATTTAATATTATTGTGTTTTTTTTATTATATTATATTAATTAGTTTAGAAAGGTTTTTTATTTGTTTGTGTAAGCCAGAATTAATCAAATACATGTTAAATAATGTATTTACTCTGCATGTAATAATAATAATAATAATAATAATAATAATAATAATAATAATAATAATAATAATAATAATAATAAAGGTTGTTCATATAGCACATTACATTAGGTATGCAGCTCAAAGTGCTTTACAGTACAATAGAGTTACAATAGAAATAAAAAAGTAATAAATACACAGATTCCAGCAATTAAACACAACTTATTTTTAAATAAATTAAGAATTTAAAAATACCAGATCAAATTGATAAGGAAAGCTAATTCTGGTTTTATTGAACAACAACTACGACCTTAGTAAAAAACACTAAATGGTTTAACAGTGTTTTCCTTTTTGGCCCTTTTTTTTTTTTTTTTTTTTTTTTTACTCAATTTTTTTCCCGTTTTAAATAAGACACTCACACCCAGACACTCACTAGGGACTTCCAGTATCACTTCTGTGAGGACTAGGTTTGCCTCAATGATACTTGTGGATTCAGTGCCTCCTTTGCAGAATCACTAGGCAGCCAATGAGAGGAAAGCCTTGGATCTCCAGCTCTGATACATGAGATAACAGATGCTTGTTCCAGCTAGCATCCCAGTAGGAAGTAATGATGGGAAAAAGCACCATCTACCCCGACCAGAGAGATATTGGCCAGATGTGCTCTCTCTGACTCTGGCTGCTGATGCTGTTGCACTTCAAGTTTCCAAGTTTAACTTCAAGATCTTTGGGCTATAGTTCTTTTGTCCTAGTCTACTGAGCCAGAAAGCATTTTCATTGGAGATTTACTACATTTACTACACTTTTTCACTCTATAAAATCATTTTCATTTTAATCAGTCAGTTTCAAATATTTGTCCACCTTTCTGCGAGAGCTCATAATAATATATTACATTAAGGCACCCTTCTCGTTCGGATTCTCGGCCTGCCGTCTTGTTGACTTGTAATAAACACCACTCTGCTGGGTACTTTAGGTTATCCGCAGCTTTTATTGCGGTAATGTGTTTATTCAGAGTAATGGCGTATAATGCAGTGGGGCTACCTGGCTATCTGGCTCCTGAAGAGAGTTGTGAGGTAATGCTCATTAAATAGAGGGGTTGGAGGGTCAGCAGGGGAACTGTAATGTTATCCACATTTTATTCTCACATTTGCAGGCATTCGCTAGAGCACTTTAACAGCACCTTTTTTTCTCCCTTTTTATCTAAATCTGTACTTTGTGTTTCGTTTTAAACCGTGTTTTATTTAATAGTGTGCCATCATCTCTCCTCAGAAGTTCTGTTTACTGACATTTTAAACTACAGTAAGCTAAAAGCTTAGAGCTCTCTCTATATTAGGGGCGTAACGGTACGTGTGTTGTTTGCAAAACATCACGGTACGAGGGTCACGGTTCAGTTCACGCAAACGCACACACAATACATGGTATCTCTTTCTCTCTCTCTTTCCCTCTCGTGCGCATCCTCTCTCTTTTCTTCTCATCCTCTCTCTCCCTCCTGCGTGCCCTCTTTCTATCTCTCTCTCTCTTTCTCTCCTGCACACTCTCTCTTGTGCACGTCCTCTTTCTCTCTCTCTCTCTCTCTCTCTCTCTTTCTCTTGCGCCCGCACCCGTTCTCTCTCTTGCTGCGCGCCCTCTATCTGTCTCTCTCTCGCACATGCCCTCTCTCTCTCGCACACGCCCTCTCTCTCATTCTCTCTGGTATGCTCTCTTTCTCTCTTTTTTTTTTTCTCTCTTGTGCGTGCCCTCTCTCTCTTTCTCTCACGTACGCATCCTCTCTTGTGCACTCTCTCTCTCTCTCTCTCTCTCTCTCTCTCTCGCACCCTCTCTCTCTCTCTCTTGCACATGCGTGCCCTCTCTCTCTTTCTCTCACGAACCCTCTCTCTTACTCTCGCACACACACACACCCTTTCTCTCTCTCTCTCGTGCACCATCTCTTTCTTTTTCTCGCACTCTCTCTCTTTCTCTCGCATGTGTCCTCTCTCACTCTCTCTCACTCATGCACCCTCTCTCTCTCTTACTTTCGCACGCACCCTCTCTCTTTCTTTCTCTCGCACGCACCCCCTTTCTCTCTCTCTCTCGTGCACCATCTCTTTCTTTTTCTCGCACTCTCTCTCTTTCTTTCGCATGTGTCCTCTCTCTCTCTCTCTCTCTCTCTCTCACCCTCTCACCCTCTCTCTCACACGCCCTCTCTCTCTCTGTCTCTCGCACACTCTCTCGCTTTCTTGCAAGGAATAAATATTTGTAGTTTAATCAGTTAAAGTAATGCTGTTTTTTTTTTTATTATAGCGCCACAATCAAAACATGGTTTTAATGAAGATTCATTGTTATTATGAAGATAATAAATGCAAGGCTATACAGAATGCCCAGCGTCTTTTTGTTTTACACCAACCGTACCAAAATATGTACCAAAAACATACGTGAATTTTCTGTACCAGTACACCCCTACTCTATGTAATTCCTGCATGTAGTAAGTGTGCTGAAATAACAGTGAAGCCATGATCATTCTAACCATAGCCTCTGTATTCCCATGTTCCGAATAGAGGACTTTGAGCCACTATAGAGCCATCACTGTAATGCCTGGTTTATAGGAAAAGATACGTTTATATTATATAGGAGCTTTCACAAACATAGGCAATTCACAGTGTTTTACAAAACAACTACACTTACTGTCCATTTTTCCAGCGCCACTTATCATATGGAAACACTTTGTAGTTTTACATTTACAGACTGCATTAATGCATCTAAAAAAAGACTTTATTTCTTTATTAATTAATATATTATATAGATGTATTACACACAGACTGGTCTATTTTAAGTGTTTAGTTATTTTGTTGTTGATGATCATGTCTTATAGCCAGTAAAAAACAAAAAACCAATGTCTCAGAAAATTTGAATATTATATAAGACCAATTGGTACTTTTGGCAATGTGGGCAGTGTGCCAAGTCCTGCTGGAAAATGAAATCCACATCTCTATAAAAGTTGCCAGCAGAGGGATAATAAACTAAGCAGATAAACAGATACAGGACTAAAGTCTGTTCTTCTATATTACTGTATTTTTCAGACTACTTCAGGCACTTAAAATCCATTCATTTTCCCAAAAATCGACAGTTCGCCTTATAATGCAGTGCGCCTCATGTATAAATCCCACCAATCAGGTATTAAAGAGCAGTAAAGCCACTCTGCCAAAGTACAGCGTTATATGGGTGAGTTTTTAGCAAAATTTCTCAAGCACTAAGGCTAGGTGCAGCGGCATTAGCATTAGCCGCTTACCTCTGCTTTAGCTCTTTTGCTCTTCAGAGGCGAGTATATTGGACTGTAGTCTGTATTTTTGCCTTAATAAAACAAGCTACGTGGGAGGAATCACTAGCTGATAGTGCCCTGGGTTATCGGAGCACTCAATAGGAGCTATCAATAGCAGCTAATGCTAATGCTGCTGCACCAAGCTTTAGTGCTTTTTTTTTTTTTTTTTTTCCTTATTTTTCCCCATTTTCTCCCAATTTGGATATCCAATTGTCCCACCCCTTTGTGCGTCCCCGGTGACGCCCGTGACCCATGGAGGATGCGGACGAGCACACGCCTCCTCCGACACGTGTGAAGTCAATCACCCCTTTTTTCGAGCTGCTGCGGATGAATCACTGCCTGAGCAGCTAGCGCGCTCGGAGGAAAGCACAGCGGCCAGGTTCCGATTCATCCGCTCACAGATGCCTTGTGCCGCCCAGCGCCACCTTAAGTGTGATGGGGAGAGAGCGCCATCTACCCACCCCAGAGGGAGCAGAGCCAATTTTGCTCCCTCTAAGCAAGTGCTGGAGAAACTTAACTGAAAACTCAAACATGTAGATAAAATATTGAAAATCTAAAATCTAATCTTAAGCTTATAGTTAATATATGTGTATATATATATATATATATATATATATATATATATATATATATATATATATATATATATATATATATATATATATATATATATATTATTTTTTTTTCTTTTTGTAGAATTACCATTTTGTTAACTTAGGCGCTTCCCCATTAGAAGGGAAACATGGCGATACCCTTGCTCACTTTGATGTAGGCATCCTTACTAGGACTAGTGCATCCTTACCTTTTAATCCGGTGCGCCTTATATAAGTAAATAGACATTCATTAATAATGCACCTTATAGTCCGAAACCTACGGTATCAGTGGAGCTGAACAAACGGACAGTGAGTGGTTATAATATTCTGATATGAATATATGCACATTATAATATGAGCTTCATCAAATGCTGAGTTTCCTACCTTGAATTTCTTTGAATTTCTGCTTCCGTTTTGTCTGCAGGAACTGAGAAGCTGCTCAGCTGGGTTAAGGTTAAGTGAAAAAAACGTTCAGTTTCTTTGCCTTGAGAAGCTCTTGGGTTGCATTTGAACCATGTTCTGGGTCATTATCCATCTGTACGGTGAAGAACCAGCCTTGGTTCTGCAGCATTTGAATGTGAACAGAATGTATAGCTCTGTACACTTCAGAATCCATCCTTCTACCTCCACAAGAGGTTATATCAAATCTTACCTCATACTAAGAACCCAGTCCTGACTGCATCTTCCCATCATTCTGGTATAGGACATGGAATATATAGCTTGATTTTACTGTTTATAGGTATATGTTTGAGTAAAATGAACATGAACAATGAACAATGTTGTTTTATTTTTTATACCACAAACAACGTTTCTCCCAAATTTCAAATAAAAATGTTGTCATTTAGAGCATTTATTTGCAAAAAATGAGAAATGGTAAAAATAAGGAAAAAGATGCAGCAATTATTTTACCTTAAATAAGTTTATATTCATTTAGAAACAACGATGCTAATGTTTTTAAAGTTCAGAAATCAGTAGAATCAGGGAATAACACTGATTTCTTGGCATGCTCTCCTCCACAAGTCTTCAACACTGCTTTTGGGTGACCTTATGTTTTATGTATTACACTCCTGCTGCTAATATTCAAGCCGTTTAGATTGGTCTTGATCTTCCTCTTGATTACATTCCAGCATTTTGTTTCCACAGGGAGCGGCATAAGGTCACCCAAAAGCAGCGTGTAAGACTAGTGGAGGAGAGCATGTCAAGAAATCAGGGTCATTTCACCAAATATTGATTGTTTTAATTTGTAAAACCACGTCAGTATTGCTGTTTAGAAATGAATATGAACTTGTTTTCTTTGCATTATTTTATTTATTATTTATTTTTTTTTCCCCCAGAATAAGGGTCTGATGCCAAAAATCTGTCTAATTTCTCCGTCCATAGAGATGGGAGCCTGGTCTTGTGTGACTGAAAAGCGAAGCAATAATGGCCACTGAGGGAAAAATACTTATCTATTAGAACTTAAGCCGTTCACATCACAATAATAGTAAGCTCATGCACGCAGGCAATAAGAAGCATGAAACAAGATGACCATTCATTTTTTTCACCATTTACAATGTGAATTTATTCTTGGAGTACTTAATTAAATCTTATGGAGAACCCCCCCCCCCCCAAGGGTATGAAGCATGTTTGATTATTATTAACTAATAAATTGATTCATCATGAATCATCATTTGTCTCAAAACAAAAGATTTGTACAGTCTATTGCACATTTTCTATAAATCCTATGAACTTCATTTTACTTCTTAAATATCACTGTGTTCATCTGCAATATAATATATATTTCACTGAAATTGCTGATCCGAACAACCAATAACTTTAACATAATACCACTGTACCTGTTTGAAAACATATTTCTGATGCACTTTTGTTTATCCTTTTATTGTGGCTAACTTACCCAATGTTAAAGGGGAAAAGTACAGTACCCATTAAAAGTTTGGTAAAATCTTTTGCGTTATAAATTTAATACAAATAATATGTTTTATACTTTAGCTCATTCATCTTTGAGGACAGATTTGCACACTCTTGGTATTTTAATCTCAGTGTCTTCATGAGGGAGAGTCACCTAGAATAGTTTTCTCAGTGTCTTGAAGGAAGGAGTTCCTGGAGGTGCTGAACAATAGCAGCTGGTTTTCCTTCATTCTGTGAAGCTCCAGCTCATCCCAATTAAATCACCTCAAATCACCATCTCAGTTCATCAGGTTTAGATCAGGGGATTAATGTGGAGGAATAACACTTTTTTTTACTGTTTATTATATTAATCCATATGTGTCCCTTAATTAGTTTCATGTATCTATATTAATCTACAATGTAGAAAATAAATTAAATAAAGGATTAAAGAGAAACACTCAGTGAAAAGGTCTGTCCAAACTTTCTTTGACTTGTTCTATAAGTCAGCTAACGGGACCTGAGGCACAACCACAAAAGAATCTAGTGGTATTTTTTTAATTTATTTATTTTTTGCTATTTTTTTGTTTGTTTTCTTGTTTTTTTATTTATTTATTTATTTATTTTTTAGCTTTGCTGCTATTTTCGATTTGCTGCTTTGTCACAATTTTCAGTTTCATGTTGCAGTCAGGTGGTGATGTAAGATCTTGTCAGACTTTCTGGTTTTGTCATGCTGATATGTTGCATCAGATGTATATTTGTGTGTGTGTGTGCTCCACAGGCTTTTGGCTGGGGATTGAATTGGATAAGCCCAGTGGGAAGAATGATGGTTCAGTTGGAGGAGTGAAGTATTTCAGCTGCCCTCCTAAACATGGAGTATTCGCCCCGCCCTCTCGAGTACAGCGGTGAGTGCGTTATTTGCTCAAACAATTAGAATATCATTGAAAAGTTACTTTGTTTCAGTAAATTAGTTAAAAATGTGAAACTCATATATTATATAGATGTATTAAAGACAGAGTGATCTATTTTAAGTGCTCATTTCTTTTATTGTTGATGATTATGGCTTACAGCCAATGAAAACCCAAAAATCAGTGTTTCAGAAAATTTTAATATTATATACTCTAGACCTGTTGGTACTTTTGGCAGTGTGGGCAGTGTGCCAGGTCCTGCTGGAAAATGAAATCTGCATCTCCATAAAAGTTGTTCTCAGCAGAGGGAAGCATGAATTGCTATAAGTAAAATTTTGTGGGAAAACAAAACTGCACTGACTTTAGATTTGATAATAAAACACAGTGGATCAACACCAGCAGATGACAGACATGACTCTTTAAACCATCACTGATCATCAGTAAATTTTACATTTCATTTGTAAATCAAGGGAGCAGAGTCTGGAGGAAGAGCGGAGAGACACACAGTCCAAACTGCTTGAGGTCTACTGTGAAGTTTCCAATCGGAAAAAAAAAAAAAAACTTGCAACACTTGATGCTTCTCTCTGCTGACAGCTTTTATTTAGATGCAGATTTCATTTTCCAGCAGGACTTGACACAATGCCCACACTGCCAAAAGTACCAAATTGGTCTTATATAATATTCAAATTTTCGGAGACACTGATTTTTGGGTTTTCATTAGCTGTAAGCCGTAATCATCAACAATAAAATAAATCAAATCACTTAAAATAATATTAATAAAAATTAATATATATATATATATATTTTTTTTTAGAAGCACTAGTAATTATTTACTGACGCGCGCTACACAAATGGCACAGCATGCTGTAGCCGACGCCGCGGACATTGTGACTGCTCAAAGAGCAGCCCCTTCTCCAGAGAATTTGGACATTCTCATCTTCTTAAAGAAAACTTGAAAATATAAAAATAACAGTTGTTTTGTCTAGCATCAAATATGTTAATAGTTTTGGTACCTTAGGGAGCATCTTTCTCTCAGATAAAGTTAATAATATATCTTTATTAAAGAAATAAACTTGTCATTCTCAGGGACCGAAAAAGTCTTAAAGTCTTATTTTACGTGTTTAACTGTTATAGTAGGATAGAGTTCAGTTTCTTAAGGCTCTAACGGTTCTATTATTTTGTACACGACTGTTCCTGTATTGTTTTATTATTTATTTTATGTTGCACATTGCTGTTTTAATAGTGCACACTGCTGCTACCAAAAAAAGCCACTAGATGGCATTTAATTATTTTTTTTTTAATTTGACCATTAGTGCCTAATGTGGCGTATTACAGATCACTTGTATCACTTTGCTTCACTTATATCAAACACATCTTTTGAAATAAGATATTGTAAAATTGATGAATCAAACCAATGACTGATCTAATCTAAAACTGGCATAGTCCTCTCAAGAGAATCGAATCGAATCGTGACCCTAAAATCGGAAATAAAATCCAATCGAGGATTTAGAGAATCGTGACACCCCTAACTTTTAAAACAATTGAACTGTCATAAATATATTTTTTTTAAGCATTTGCAATGTTTTAAAAGAAAAAACCCAGATTTTCTGTATAAAGAACGTTTAATTTGTATGTCGTGTAATATATTTATTATTTTTTTCCCATGTTTATTTCTTAGTGAGCTTTTTTTTTTTTAATGATTGTACTCTCACAGGTGCCTAAAGCTTCTCTACACAGTACTGCTTGTGTACACGTGTGACTCATATCCTCTGCTATATGTGTATTACTGGTAAAAAAAAAAATATATATATATAGAAGATGCAGTAAATCTTTTTTTTTTTAGACCCTCTGCTCTCATCGCTGTATATAAATGCCCTATTTTTTTTTAACTCACAGAAGACTAATGTCGTAGGAAATATAGTGGTGTGTCAGACTACATTTAATCACCCTTTTTTTCTCTGATAGAGAAGGTGCGAAGGTGCTTGTGGGAGTTATCCAGAATGATGTCACAGCAGAGGGTTTTTGATTTATTTAAGAAACATTTTTTTTTTCCTTTTTCCCATTGCTGCTCCAGTGTTTTTCTGGTTCTGAAGAGTCAGAGAGCCATCTCTCATCTAGACTTGTATAAAGTTCATCTTTAGATTGCATCTGTGACATTTAGAGGAGAGCGATTCAAGTCAAATGACCCAAATAAAGAGCTTAAAATAGGCCGTCGCAGGGAACTATAGCTAGGACGCGGCTGAATTTATGCAACTGAAATGTCATTCCTGTTACGCTCTCAGTCCTTAGAGTTATCTGGTGTGTCATTATGAGCTGTGTTTAATTAAATGGCAGTAGTAAATCACACACTTTTAAAGGTGTTTGGAAAAGAAAGCAAAACATTGCTCTTCACCTGCTGCGAGGGATGAGCCTAGATAAGAGTGGAGCACATTTTAAAGGTACTTTAATGGATGTAATTAAATAATGATGCCATGAAACTCCAGCAGTCGGTCGCATATGGATGATTTATCGTCCGATAAATTATTATAATAAACAATATTATTGTTGTTTTTTTTGTTTGTTTGTTTGTTTTTTAAACCAATGATTTTATGACACTAATATATTGATAGTATAATAGCATCATAATGTAGTCACACCCTTTTAAATGACTGTTCACTTTTAATTAATGATAGTTTGATAATAATATGTGTTTATGAAGGCACTGTAGGCCTCTCACTCCTTGATGTTATCTGCTTTGTCAAAATGAGCTGTGTTTAACTTCTGTAAATGGAAGCAGTTGTTATCGAAAGGGGATATATTATGATAAACTCCCTTTTTCATGCTTTTGTATTTCCACTTGGCTCGCAACGGTACCTATAAACACTCTGGTTGAGAACTTTAGACAGTACACAGCCAGATTAGTCAGCAGACTTTGTCTGAATGAGGGATCTATAGCAAGTCATGTTAGGTTTGTGGCAAGTCAGCTGATGAGGAAGCTATAAGTACTTTCAAATAATAAAATTTGAGCTTCTTTCGCAGTTAAAATTGAACTTAATGATAGTTTGTGAAAGCCCAGTGTTTATAGGATATTTTAACAAAGTCTGCAGTCTGCTCTGTGTGTATGTTGGCACTGTTAGCCTCTTAGTCCTGTATTTAATTAAATGGCAGCAGTATTTAATGGGGATATATTGTAAAAAAAAAGCTCAATTTAGCATGCTTTTTTATTTCCACATGGGTCTCGACTGGCCCTGGCACAACAGGATTAGCCAGCAGACTTTGTCTGAGGGAGGGATCTATAGCAAGTCATGTTAGGTTTGTGGCAAGTCAGCAGATATGGGAGAAATAATGAGATTCTTCTACTACAGTTAAACTTGGACTTGCTTGTTCGTGTTTTGCCATTTAGCACAAGCTGAACTAGCTTTTATGCTTATTTGAATAAAAGTGACAGAGCCCTTAAGCGGCTCATTCTGAAAAGGACCGAACCTGACGAGAATAGAGCTGATGAGTTTTTTTTTTTTTTTTTTTGTTTTTTTTGTTTTTTTTTTTTTATGTGAGAATGATTTTGAACCAAGTACTTTGATAGTATAATAGCATCATAATCCAGTCACACCCTTTTAAAGAATTGTGAACTTAATAGATGATAGTTTGTGAATGATATTAGGCAATTTGGCATACTGCCAGCCCAATGTTTATAGCATATTTTAACAAAGTCTGCAGTCTGCTCTGTGTGTATAAAGGCACTGTTAGCCTCTTACTCCTGTGTTTAATTAAATTAAATTAAATTAATTAGTAGTTGTTACTTAAAGGGAATATATTATGAAAAACACACTTTTGCATGCTTTTATATTTCCATCTGAGTCTCAACTGCCCCAATAAACACTCTGGTTGAGAACCTCAGACAGTGCACAGCAGGATTAGCCAGCAGACTTTGTCTGAGAGAGGGATCTATAGCAAGTCATGGCAGGTTAGTGGAAATTCAGCAGATGAGGGTGAAATAATGAGATTTGGGCTTCTATTAAAGTTTGTGTTTTGCTATTTAGCATTAGCTAAACTAGCTTGTATGCTTATTTGCATAAAAGTGACAGAGCCCTTAAACGGCTCATTCTGAAAGGGACTGAAACTAAAAAGAATAGAGCTGGTGATCTCTTTATGTGAAATCGTATAATGGCATCATAATGCCGTCACACCCTTTTAAAGAATTGCGAATTTTTATTTGATGATAGTTTGTGAATGATTTTAGCAGATTGGCATACTGCCAGCCCAGTGTTTATAGCATATTTTAACAAAGTCTGCAGTTCGCTCTGTGTGTATGAAGGCACTCTTAGCCTCTCACTCCTCGGTGTTATCTGCTGTGCCATTATGAGCTGTATTTAATTAAATGGCAGCAGTAAATCACACACACTTTTAAAGGTATTATGAAGAGAAAGGAAAGCACGCTGCTTCACCTGCTGCGAGGGATGAGCCTCGATAAGACTGTAGCAAATGTTCAACTTTCTTTGACTCGTGTAATTGAATAATGATGCAACTCCAGCAATTTGGGTGATGCATTGCGTGGAAATGAAAATGAGGACTGTGTGAGTTGGTTGCATACACACAGACAGCGAGCGCCTATTACCCAGCAATAATAATTCCCACAGTATTTATGTGGAACGCCCTACTTCATTTGATGCTAATGGCTGTGAAGACTATACAGGCAGCGCTCTGCATATTTCTATCAATGCTTTCGGAGAGCCTTTTCGTTGATATGTTATTTTAATTCATTCATTCATTAATTTGTTTATTTTCTTTTCAGAGCCTGAGTTGGGTTGTTCAAATTCTTGTTAACATTTTAAGCTCAGGCAGATGTAGCTCACAAAGATGCAGTGGATGTTAGCTGTGGTCCTGGTTTTTAAGATTTATTTATTTTTTTTGTGAATTAAGAGTTTATCACCCATATAAAGCATTGATCAGCAGTTTTGAACAAGGTGTAATATTATTTTAATACTATTAGTCTTTATTTATTTTTAATTGAGATGAAATTTTCAGTCTTGTCTATACAAACATGTACAAGCAGGGATGCACTAAATATTTGGCAACCAAAATTGTTCTGCCAAAAACAAACCAAATGTTGGCTAATTTAATTCAAATTCATATTGCAATCAATTAATTAACCTTTATTTAAACTCTGAATACATTGAGGGTGGACATTATTTACAATGTAGCCAAGCCAATACACAGGGAAGCAATTGTCAATGAAAAATAATAAATAAATAAATAAATAAATAAAAAGTCCCAGCACTTTAAAAAGATATAAAATCTATTTTAAAATAATATATATATAGAGATATAAAACAAATAAGATATAAAAAAGTGTAACAGCACAGTATTTGAAACAAACCCCAGAAAAACTTAATTTCATATAAAGGGTAACAACAGAGGTTGGACAATGAAACTGAAACACCTGGTTTTAGACCACAATAATTAATTGTCTGACGGACAGTTCTGGTAGAAACAAGAGAATTGAGTGTGCATTGTTTTCTGCTGTGATTTGTTCAGCCGTGGTTTTATGTTTTTTTTATGACACAATCCGGGTTAGCACACGAACATCCCTTTCAGACAGCTTCCTCTTACAGCGTCCACAGTTAATCCTGTTGGATATTGTTGGTCCTTCTTGGTGATATGCTGACATTACCCTGGATACCGTGGCTCTTGATGCATCACAAAGACTTGCTGTCTTGGTCACAGATAAATATTTTTAAAATAGTTTATTGAAACACATAGCAAAATGACATACGATTTTATAAAATGGTCAGGATAAGACTGGATAGAGATGCAGTGAAAGCAGCCCTAATAAACGGCAATAAAATGGTAACACTTTAAACTAAGAGTCACAAATAACAGTTACTCACAGCAGTAATAAACATTGTTAAATGATTAAGTGATGTCTCATCTAGTGCTTACATGATATGACACTAGTCAAGACTTTATTATACATTAATACATTTTATAATTTATATTATAAATCCTGTTTATTAATGTACCCTTGCTTGTTTATTAGTGTTACCAGTGAAGGTTATGTTCTGTTCATTCTCAAGAGCCAGAATAGCACAAATCCTAAAATTCACTGTTCATTTAGTATGAAAATCTAGTAATTATGGTGCAAGATATGGACATAAAAAGCAATGTTTTATAAAGTTTTAATACATAGAAGTGATACATTTCTAATAAAACGGTCTGTTACTGCTTGAGTGTGCAGACGAAGCCCTTTGTGATTTTTTTTTATTCTGTGTTCGGAAAGAGAAATCGAATTAACCCCTCCATTAAACATTACAGCATGATAAAATTCACCACTGCGCAAAGAGCAGCATAAAATGAATGACCTGCTATTAGCTACGCTCATCATGACTGCACAAGAAGTCAACTTAGAGAGTCTGTATCGACGTCTGTCTGTCTGTCTGTCTGTGTGTCTGTCTGCCTGTCTGTCTGTCTGTGGTGGTGTGTGTTTTTTATGTAGGCACTAAAAGTCTCTAAAAAATAAACTACTTTAAATTGGACCCATTGCTGACATGCGTGTAAAAATGTGTGTGCACACCCACACACACACACCCACACCCACACACACACACACACACCTACACACACACACACACACACACACACCTACCCACACACACACACACACACACCGTGTCTGCTATATACTAGTGCATCTAAAAAAAATAGAATATCATTGAAAAGTTACTTTATTTCAGTAATTCAGCCAATAAAAAAACCCAAAAATCAGTATCTCTGAAAATGTAAATATTATATAAGACCAATTGGTACTTTTGGCAGTGTGTGCAGTGTGCCAAGTCCTGCTGGAAAATGAAATCTGCATCTACATAAAAGTTGTCAGCAGAGGGAAGCATGAAGTGCTGTAAGTAAGATTTTGCTGGAAAACACTGCACTGACTTTGGACTTGGAAATAAAACACAGTGGATCAACACCAGCAGATGACATGTCTCTCCAAACCATCACTGATCATCTAGCTAAATGCTAAATTTTACATTTCATTTTGAAATCAAGGGATCAGAGTCTGGAGGAAGAGTGGAGAGACACACACATTTCAAGCTGCTTGAGGTCTAGTGTGAAGTTTCACCAATCAGTGATGGTTTGGAGAGACATGTATGTCATCTGCTGGTGTTGGTCCACTGTGTTATATTATCAAGTCCAAAGTCAGTCCAGTGTTTTCCTGGAAAATCTTACAGAATAGAGATGCGGATTTCATTTTCCAGCAGAACTTGGCACACTGCCCACACTGCTAAAAGTACCAATTGATCTTATATAATATTCCAATTTTCTGAATTTCTTTGGGTTTTTATTGGCTGTAAGCCATAATCATCAACAATAAAATAAATACATGCTTAAAATAGTTCACTCTGTGTAATACATCTATATTATAGAGGAGTTTCACATTTTTTTTTTTTTTTTTTTTATTTCACATTTATTTTCAGTTATATTCATTTTTTTTTTTTTTTTAAATGCACTAGTGTGTATATAAAGACCGTTTACAGGGCGGGCCGAGGTGGGCTTGGACAGAGTAAACGTGCACAGGTTCAGGTAGGGTCTGACTGGATTTTTTGAGCCTGATCTAAGCTCTAGAAAGCATTTTTAGATCTCTCACCTGATTTCTACCATTCTGTCTGTGGCTTTTTGTTTATTTTTCTTTTTTTTTTCTTTTTATTCCTTGCCTGTTCCATTTCACTTTGATGTTTTTTTTTTTCCTGTAATGGAGGTTCTCCTTCATCCTTCCTGTAGTGTCCCTCCAGTAGGGTGTTGTATTATCTCTCTCCAGCTCCGTCAGCTGGCTTGTTTATGCCTCTCATCCTGCATAAAGTCTGCTCTCCTCCATGCAGCTCTCTCCATCCCCACAGCCTGATCTCCATTCAGCACCACTCTCCTGCTTCGGCTCGGCCGCCATGCTCTCTCTCTCTCTCTCTCTCTCTCTCTCTCTCTCTCTCTCTCTCTCTCTCTCTCCGAGCTGTGGTGAGAGCCATCTCCAGCAGCCCTGAGTGATAAGCGCTGCATTGTCAGGAGCTCTGTGCTTTCTTCCTAATTAACCCTCAGGGCAGCGGGAGAGACGGAACAGCCAGCTAAGCACAGCTAAACTAATGGAAAGCTCCGATTTTGTGAGCAGAAACGGAGATTGGGACGGCAGCCACTTTCTTGCTCATTCACTGTTTTTCATCTTGTCAGGGACTGATCAGTGGCCGTTTAGTAAACTGGCTGCAGACTTCGTTTTTTTAAATCCTTTTCTCTCCCTTTACAAACAGGATGAGACAGATTCGGTGTTTTCCGCTGCTTCCTCTCTTTCTTCACAGTTATTAACCTCAGTGATGCTAAGTGGTTTTGGCTAACATATGTAGTTTAGGACCCAGCTGGTCAGCCCATTACGCGATGCAGCTTTTACTCTCTCGTTGTTGTTTTTTCTTTGTGAAAGCTATTGCAGATACAGTTCAGATACAGATACAGTAAATCTGTCATCAGTGTATCTATTTCTGAAGATACATAATTAAAAGTTCTAGTGTTTAACTGAAATTTAAACCTGGATAAGCCTGATCCTGGAAAAGCTGTCAGTTTATATATATATATATATATGTGTGTGTGTTTAAAAGAGAAGCACAAGTATTTATAACAAGCCCTCAAAATGTCTGGTGTTGTGCCGAATGCAGCACCCCTACCAGGAAAAGCACCCCCTTTCGGGATTGCACGTCTTCTTGGCTATAACTTTTTTTTGAAAATGGAAATACTTAAGATTCTGTGCTAAGCTACGCTAACTAATACGAAATAATGAAAAACAGTCATGTTACCTGCAGCCTCCATAGTACCATAGTAGTGCTGAAATCTGCACCCCCACCATGAAAAGCACCCCCTCTCAGCACCGCGTAAGAACCTCCTTTTTCTTGATAAAAACCCTTTATCTTTACTTCTGAACTACTACGTTCTGAGAGGGGGTGCTTTTCCTGGCGGGGGTGCTGAATTCGGCACAGCACCGGTAATACCTCATTTAAAGACTAATTACATAAAAGGTTTATAACACATAGATAAAAACTGGATAATAGCTTATTGAAACACAGAGCAACATTTTTTTAAATGGTCTGGATGAGATGCTGTTATATTTGTGTGTTTTCTTTTTGTAAAATAAAGTTAGAAATTTAAGTGATACTTCATAACAATCTTGTAAACAATGCAAATCTCTATCACTTTTTATAGTTTAAGGGCATCACATTTATTTATGAAGCTAGAAAACAATGTTGCATATCTACATAAATTGCTTCTAAATTTAAATATGGATTCAATTTCAATCGCAAATACATTTACATTTCTTTTGATAGGTGCAATATAATATGATATTATATTACAAAATATATTGACAGCAAAAAACAGGATAAGTTTTACAGCTGTTTTACAACAAAACACCTTTTAAGCCACAACAAAACTCAGTCTAAACCCAAGTGACGTGTTTTTAACCAGCAGCTCTCTTGCTATGCATTAGTGTAGGGTCTGTCCCAGTTGTGCCATACCCAAGTGGCTTGTTTGAAGTGTAAACTTCAGTGACGTTGCCAAATAATGAGTAATAGTGTGGCTATTTTAAGTTAAGTTGAAGGTGCCTCGATGGAAATGGGGACACTTCCCATCACATATTTCAATTTAAGAGTCCCTGCATTAACTTCTCAGACCTGATCCTGCACCAGCTGCTCTGAACTCTTATATAATCAGCTCATTAATAATCAGCTCATTAGTAATCAGCTCATTAATAAGTGCTGTCAGAGTAGCAGGGGTGAGTTAAAGCTGAGAAAGTCTGGAAAATGTCTAATGGAGGGATTAAGAAACACTGATATAAAAGTTGTTTATCTCATGCTGTTGACTCTAAGTAAGGTGCATCATTTTATTTTAGTTGAAAAATATGTTACTTCTTTATATTTTATGTTTAATTAACAATTTGCACGGACTTTCTCAATAAAATGAGAAATGAAGTGTGAAAACATACTTTTACTAATTGAGTGTATGTAATAAGAAATAGGTGTATAAATAGGAGTTTATAACTGACCACACAGAGCTGCACAACAGACAGACTCAGAAGATCCCGAGAGCCATCAGACTCTTTAACTCCTCCCATCGGGGACAAGATGCTGCTGCTGACTGAGTTTAACCCAGTCACACCACATGGACATTATTCTACCACTTAATTCTTAATTCTTTACACTATCACTTCCCCACCCTCACTTAAATTCAAGTATATTTACTCATGATTAGGTATTCACATATTCACTTTTCAGACCTATATTTGTTACGTATGCATATTTATATTTATATTTAGCTTTTAATGCCCATATATTTATCTATCTATCTATCTATCTATCTATCTGTCTGTCTGTCTGTCTGTCTGTCTGTCTGTCTGTCTGTCTGTCTGTCTGTCTGTCTGTCTGTCTGTCTGTCTGTCTGTCTGTCTGTCTGTCTGTCTGTCTGTCTGTTTGTCTATGTATCTATCATAAAATAATTTATAAAAAATGTGCTATATTTTGATCTATATCATTATATCACAGCCCTACATTTATATATATATATATATATATATATATATATATATATATATATATATATATATATATATATATATATATATACATATATATATATATATATATACATGTATTTGTATATGTGTGTATGTATATATATATATATATATATATATATATATATATATATATATATATATATATATATATATATATATATATATATAGGGTCTAACTGGGGCAGAGTAACAAACACAAAACCCAACTAATTTATTAACCCTTTATTTGTTTATGTATGTATCTTTTTTATCTTGAATAAATGCTAAATATAAATATTGGTTGGTGTGGCACAGTGGATAAACACCCCCTGCCAGTGAGCTACCACATCATGTAGGAGACCTAGGGTTCAATTCCCGGTCTGGGTGACTGGGTGCACCTCTGTAAAATAAATAACCTTGTAAGTCACTCTGGATAAGAGTGTCAGCTTAATGCCATATATGTAAAATGTACAATACAACAGCAGTTATTTAATACTAAATAAATTCATTTAACAATATAGGGGGTCATTCATTTCCAAGATGTACTAAAATGTGAATACATTTTGAATAATAGAGATAAGAGTGAATGCCAAGTGCAGTATTCCCTTCAGGTGGTGGACAGATGCCAGGTTTTCTTTGGTATACAGAGCTGTTTCTTCCAGGAGTCTTGTGGATGTTGGTGGTTTTGTCTGTGATTTATTTTCAGAGCTTTAATAAATATTATTTGACAAAGCCCCACATATTGCTGATGCCCAGCCAAGGTAAACCGTCTGCTTGGCACACTGAAAGATCTAAATACACAAAGCTGGCACTTAGGGATTGCATAACGTAACAGGTGCATTGGGCTCCTTAAATCCGCTCTGTACCTGGAACTGTGTGTTTATATGCTACTGTGTCGGTCCTTCAGCTGTGCAGTATGGCTTGAGGCGATGAAGGTACAGCAGGTACGGTTGCTGTGCCACGCCGCTGTCTTTAAAAAGTGCTCCGGGATATTTATGCTTTAAATGCTCATGTATAGCAGCTGTAGCCACAGTTTATTCTCTGGATAAATCTATGGCCGCGTCCCAAACCACATACTTGTTTTAAGTTTACTTACTTCACTGTTAAAAGTATAAGTTCCTTGAGAAACTTTTATTATTATTATTTATTTTATTTTATTTTATTTTTCAATTTAAAACTGCTGAGGAACCTCTTAAGGTGGTTTGAGGAACCTTAACCTTGAGGAAGCTTAAAGAAAGGTTCCTGGAAATCTGTAACATTCTACAAGTCACATCTACAACAGGAAGTTACATCAACTGGTACTTCTAAAGATAATGGGAAGACTAAAACTAAGTTCTATCATTTGTGTTTTCTTCTGTATATTTGATATTATTGTAGCTATGACTAAGGAGATTAATCTTAACACTTTGTGATGTTACCTAAATTAATTATTAGCTATTATTTGTTTATTTGAGAAAATTGCTCAAATGTGCTCAGTGTCTTCTTGCTATTAGAATTAGCAAAATAAAATAAAAAAAACATGAAAAATAGCTAAATGGCGGCTATGCTATGCTAAACACTCATTCCTGTTACATTCAGTCCTGTTACTCAAAACAGAAAAGTAACAGGAATGTGTTCCAGAGTTACAGTAACAGGAATGAGTGTTATTAAAATAAGTGATTTTTTTTGTCATAAATATCAATTATTTAAATTATTTGAACTTTTCTTGATAGAAAATCAAAGGATTTGGTGGACCTGCTTTTGAACATGCTTTTTAAATGGCACATGAGTAACCTTCTTCAGCTTATAAATCTTGTAAAATATAAAGGAAAGCTGCCTGAGTTTGACTAGTACATGGTTTGAATTGTTACATATATGTGTTATTAGATTCAGAGTTGAAAAAGTTTAGAAAATAAAAGAAAATGGCACCCGTTCGGAAAATGGCCTTTATCAAAGTGTGATTAATTGTGATAAATCACAAAATACTATTCACTATTGACTGATAAACTAGTAAAGTTTAAAATATGCTTAAAGCTGTGCTGTGTCAGATGCCCCAACCTCCCTTCTAGTAATCAAACTTGAGTCTGTCTTTTAATTTTAGAGACACTTTCCATATAAGAAAGCCTTCATAAAAAAGTCTTCTCAGCCAAGTTGCTGATCTAGATCAATCCCAGCTATTGTATTTCATAGTTATGCTTAAATTTAATAAAGATAAAACTTCAATATTGGCATGGATACGGCCAGATGCAGACATTGCAGTATTGATCTATGGAACGGGCTCATCTCTTTTATAGCAGTCCATCCCAATCTGTTGCTCTTAAATAAACACTAGACTCTATTGTGATGTGTTATGTCCTGAGGCGAACACGGCACACTGCTGCAGTGCGTTTATAGGATATAGTAATATTTGCTGAAATGATGGTGATTAATTCTGTACTTCCACTATTTCTCCCAGAATTCACGGCTCTGTGGACTGCCTGTCAGAGCTGACCTCCTCTCGACACGCCTTCACTGGTGAGCTGTTTTCAGCTGCTGTCCTAATCTCTGTATTTCTGCAATAATTTGAAAGATTATTTACACGATTTATGCAAATGTGTTTATTTGCAGTATGTGTTTGTGTGTCATCCAGGAATCCGCCGCAGTTTTAGCACTTCTTCAGCCATCGCCGCACAGCGGGAGCCGAACCGGAAAAGTCAAGCTAACCGGTAAGAAATAGAGGAAAATAGTCTAGAAAGTTTTCCACTTTAGAAAGTGCACTAACAAGTGAGTATAATTTAAAGAGAGATCTTAACTGGAACTTTTTAATGTAAAGAAACTACTTCTTTATCTATAATGCTATATACAGCTCTGGACTAAATTAAGAGACCACTTCAGTTTCTGAATCAGTTTCTCTGATTTTGCTATTTCTAGGTTTATGTTTGAGTAAAATGAACATTGTTGTTTTATTCTATAAACTACAGACTTTTCACCCAAATTTCAAAATAAATATTGTCATTTAGAGCATTTATTTGCAGAAAAAGATTTCAGACCTCAAATAATGCAAAAAAAAAAACAAGTTCATATTAATAAAGTTTTAATAGTTCAGATATCAATAATCGGGGGAATAACCCTGATGTTTAATCACAGTTTTCATGCATCTTGGCATGTTCTCCTCCACCAGTCTTACACACTGCTTTTGGATAACTTTGACCTGGTGCAAGTGTTTAAGCGATTCAGCTTAGTTTGATGGCTTGTGATCATCCATCTTCCTGATTTCAATTTGGTAACATTAAAGGAATTCTTTTTAAAGTGATCTCTTAATTTTTTCCAGACCCGTGTATGTATATTATATTTTTCTTTAACTGAAATTTACAAAATGCAAAACTGCAGATGTTTTATTTATATATATATATATATATATATATATATATATATATATATATATATATATATATATATATATATATATATATATATATATATTGTAAGTAAACATCTTGTTATTGATGTCATTCAATTGTTACTCTGTTTATGAATTATGTACAATTTATATTATGCCATAAAATACAGAACATTATTATAAGTACTGCAGTTGGTTTTACCATAAACCCAACAACTTCTTCTGTATGATCTCACATGAGTCTCATCAGACTTTGGATTCTGATTGTTGTCAGAATCCCCTCCAACTGCCAACCCCACCTTGAGGGTTCTATACAGACCTGGCAACCTATGACCAAAGTTTCCTCCGCATGTGTCCACAACGGGCACATGTCTCGCCAGACCACGCAATTAATGGAACATAGAACACCATATTAAAGTTAGCAAAATACTTTAAAACGGGTTTAATACTTTTAGAGAGAGAGAATGATAATAGTATCACAATTCAAGCCTAATGTAATCATTGGGATATGTTGTAAGAAAATAAAACTCCCTGTGAATTGCAAATACCTTGTATCTCCATTTACTTCTTCACATTTCGACATAATGTGAAGAATCTGACAGTTGATTTGTGCATTTTGACAAATTCCCAGATAAATATATCAATAGAAATGTTTTTTTTTTTTTCTTTTTTTTTTTTAAACCCATTGGCTGTAAAGTTGCCATTTTGGATAAACAAGGTTTTCACATGAAAGGGACAGCATTTTCTGTACACTGTCACTATTATTGCATTTGCAATCATCCTTGTAGGGCCTACCTACTAAAGTCTAGTCTAGTCTAGTCCGGATGTTTGGTCTGAACAGTTTGAATGTTGTCAGCTTTGATAACAAAGGAGAAAACACAAACTTGGGTAAACATGTAAAAAAAAAAAAGACTCTCCGCTTTAATATTTTGGTACAAATGCTTGCTTTGGAAAACTGACAAATGAAAGTAAACATAGCGCAGCGGAATAAATTAGCGGCGCTCTCTTTAATCAGCACCCTCCTGTTGTTTTCTTGTTTCGTCTCGCTTGCCATGTGCTTGATTGTGCAGCAGTCATTCGTCCGGCGTGCGGCGGCGCTGGAGCACGCCGAGTTCTGGCTGGGGTTCGCTCAGCTCAGCTGGAGCGTCTGCTCGAGGGCCCGGCAGCGTGGGAGGGACCACCAGCTCCTCTGGCTCGGACGGCGCCGTCAAACTGCACCTGGGCATGCAGGTCCTGCTCAGCAGCGCCAACGAGATGGGCACCATCCGCTACCTTGGCACCGCCGACTTCGCCCCTGGCCTGTGGCTGGGCCTGGAGCTGCGCAGTGCGAAGGGAAAGAATGACGGGTCGGTTGGCTCGCGCCGCTACTTCAGCTGCCGCTCTGGCTACGGCGTCCTGGTGCGGCCGAGCAGGGTCTCCTACAGAGGCATCAATGGAGCCAAGCTGGTGGACGAAAGCAGCTGAGACGGGAGATCTTCCAAGCGGGAGGCTCTCGGCTCGATCGGCTCTCGGCTTTCCGATTCCATCTGTCTCTCACTCCATCAAGCTTCTTTATTCTCGTAGCAAACAAGCAGCTCTCTGGCTGGGATTGACGGCGTCGCTGATGGAGAGACAAAAGACTGAGGATACGTGCCAAAGTGCGAGGTGAAGCACTTTGGAAGCACAAAAAATAAAGAGACAGGGTCATTAGTCGGCACTGGAGTGTGTGTAATGAGGTGCGTTTTTTTCTGTGCGTTTGTTTCTTGGTTAATATGAATGTTTCTGTTGAAATGATGATGAATGTCAGGTTATTTTGTGATGAATTGTTCCTTTCCCTTTAAATTTTGAAGCGAAAAGTTCTTGAAAAGGTCTTAGATAGAGGTTAGATTCTGATTCTGCAGTACATGATCAGTAGCAGTTTCTAAGCACTTTAAATTTAAGTAAATTATAAGTAAACGCGGTTTAAGACAATGACTTTCCATAAATGTGACTCGCATTTAATGTTGACCCTGTTCACACCTGCTGTTAATATGATGGATCCTGGCTGGTCTGATCACAAATGAGCGCCAAAACTTAAAGCTGTTCACACCTGACAATTTGTATACATCTCCTGTAAGCATCTCCTGTGGATGTCTCACATCATTCCAACTGTAGAAGTTTTCTTTGCCAGTTTTCAGTTTTCTCAGCCCAATCCAAGATCCGTTTGTGCACAGTATCAAACTTTATACATAAGCTTGTTATCATAGCATGCCCATCTTAATTAACTCATGCAGTCAGTTGTTGGATGGTGTGGTTGTGCCCAACAACACCAAGCTAATGGTTAAAGATTATAATCCTGGCTGGTGCACAAGCAAACTAGCTACCTAAGCTGGATTTGGGCTGAGAACTGCAAAAAAAAAAAATGGAAAACACTTGGGTTGCAATTTCACAGCAGGTAAAAGTGGCTCAAATGCAAAAAAAAAAAAAAAAAGATATTTTACGTCAATTGTGACAAAAATGCATATTTTGTGTGGTAGTGTGAAGTATTTTAGACACTTCAATATGTGGTTTTGAAATCTGACATCTTTATCTGATTCAAGGTAAGCCTCGTCAGAGTTAATGCAACTTTTACGTCAGGAAGAAGTAAATTAAAGACTGTGAGAAGAAGGGACATTGAAAGTGTGTAGACAGGGAAATGAAAGACAGCAGTGAGTGAGGGATTCAGTTATAGGATAGTAAATTAACAGACTTTAAAAATATTTGGGGTGACGTCTCTGTTCCAACGGTATTAGACAGCATATTATTAGAAGTTGCAACCGCTTGGTATTTCTAATGGCAACATTAGAATTCAACTTAAAAATGAAGTTTAACAAAACTAAGGACAACTAAAGACGTGGCCGTTGGCAAATAATTAGCACTTTTTCTTGGCAAGCTTGAACATAGTATTGATGATCAGCCACTAGAACTTAACGTAACTCTTGTGATTCTGACTGGAATGAAACCGAAACTTTATGTGAAACGTTGCTTCTTTTTGCATGGGCATCAGTTTACCACTGCAGAAACTTTTTAGACATGTCAGATATGGATGGTATTAAAAAATATAGAGTGAACAGCTGAAATAAACATTAGATTTAGTCAGAAAATCTAATTTTATTTTATTCACACTTTTATTTGCTGTGTGAACGTAGCCATACCATAACTGGCCCCTTCTTCAGCAACAATGATGTGAGAAAAAATTGGACATGAGGACATTGAAAGTGTGTAGACAGGGACATGAATGACAGCAGTGAGTGAGTGATTCAGTTATAGGATAGTAAATTAACAGACTTCAAAAATATTTGGGGTGATGTCTCTGTTCCAATATTATTAGAAGGCTTATTGTTAGAAGTTGCAACTGCTTGGCATTTCTAATACCAACATTAAAGAGAAATAAAAATCTTAAAAATGAAGTTTAACGAAACTAAGGACAAACTAAAGACGTGGCCGTTGCCAAGTAATTTGCACTTTTTACATAACTCTTGTGATTCTGGCTAGAATGAAACCGAAACTTTATGTGAAGCATTGCTTCTATGGGTGCAAACTGTTCAGATGTGTCAGATATGGATAAAAATACAGTGTGAACAGCTTTAAATAAGCATCTGATTTAGTCATAAAATCAAATTTGGGCCACTTTTACCTGCTGGGTGAACGTAGCCATACCATAACTGGCCCCTTGTTCAGCATAAATGATGTAGGAAATCCATTTGCAAGCAATCATATGCATTTAAAACATCAGGTGTGAACAGAGCTATGCATTTTTGCAAACAGTTGTGTTCAGATCACTCAGGAAGTTTGTTAATAGCCAGTGTGAACGGGACCTTTGACTTCTTACACTGACTTTTCTAAGCAGAATCTGTCCTTGTGGAAAGTTCCTACAGGTTCCTGCAAGTTCCTGCAGGTTTCAGAAAGTGATGCAGCACCCAGCATTGATATTACGCAGCTTTGCAGCTTTAAGGTTTTTGCTTTATATTTAAAATCTTAAAATCTTGATGCTTCATGATGGTGCATAGCACTTTAGATAAAATATCATTATTCTTATTCTTATTTTTCATCTCGCTGAGCGTGTGAGGGCAGAATATCATTGCATATAATGGCACTTTAATGCTTTTACAGTTCAACACCCTCATCGTTTCTGTACGTCTCGTAGAATGTGAGCTACACAGGAAGAGCAAAAGTTAACGATTATAGATTTTAAGGTTATTTTTGCAGCAGCTTTGTTAGTTATAGCAGGAGAGAAGACATAATGATGCCATTCTATCAGAGCGGTTGTCATGCCCTTTCCTTCTGGAAGGTCTTGTGTAGAACAAGAAAGATAAGGAGATTGTGCTCAAGCTTGAAAAGGGGTAATTGTCCTAAAATTAATTAGATACATACGTATAGTTTCTCTCAATTAGCTTTTCTCGTTCTACTGGCCCATAATCTATAATCATAAAAATTCAGCAGGTGCAGTGATCAAATAATGGAAAAAAAAAAGTTTTTTTTTTTTGTTTGTTTTTTTTTTATTGCACTGGTACACTGGAAGCCATTTTGTCAGTGTTAAAAAAAAAATAAAATAAAAAGAAATATTAAATATTATTGTCTATTAAAAATAAAATACAATGCCCATTTCCAAAATGCCACTGTACTACCTACCTTAAAGAATAATGATAATAATAATGCTGTCTCTTTTTCAAAACTGCATGTATTATACCGTAAATAATTTATGTGCAAAACTTAAATTGAATTATATTTGAAACTTTAAAAAAAGTGATTGGGATTTATTCCGTACCTGATTCAGGATATCACTGGCTAATCAGTAAGAAAGAAAATCTAGTTTAAAGGCCTTTTCACACAAAGTATGAATGTTGTGGACTTAAAAAAATGGATGCAGTTCTGTAGATAGGACCAGACCCTCCACAGCTTTTATAAATGCCCATTCTTTCAGTTTATCTATCAGTTTTCTGCTCTTTTTTCATGCTGATTAATTTCTCTCCTCCACACGAGCGAGAGAAAGGTTATAGTCCACGATTATTTGTGGAAGTACCAGGATGTGTGTAGACAAACGTTATAGAAGACAAGATAAAGGGGCATGTAACAGCTGTTCATTTATATTCTGCATCGAGTCAATGCGGTGTCTGCTGCGTTGTCTACGCTATAGCCTGTGCGAGCGCCCTACGCAGCTGCCTGTGTTTATACTTCTGTGTGCGTGTGTGGGTGGCTCTGCTGTTTGCATTGTACAGTTACATTTCTGGGTAGATACATTTCAGGCTATGGCATAGGCTACGGTGTAGGGTTCATAGGTTTATTGCAGAAATATAAATCGGCTTTTGGAAGCTCATCTCTGATTGGCAATCTTGATGGCTCTTAATAATTATATATTAATATCAATAATAATAATTAATATATGATTTTTTTTACGTCTGTAACAATCAGATACAGTATGAAAAGGCCTTAAAACCAGTTTTAGTTTCTAGTATCTGCTTTCAGGTGTTTTTTGCCTAGGCTGGTGTTCCATGGTAAAGGCGGTTGACAAGCTGCTTATTCAGATAAAAAGAGCTGATTTTGGTCCTACTGGTTGTTTATCTTAATTAAACCATTGGAAACAAACAGAAACATAATATTTAAGCTTATACAAGCCAATCCAACCAGCTTAAACAGTTTGTATTTAGTTTAGTTTAGTTTTCCCCAGCAGGCTGTTCTCCTATCACTTTGTTGCACTAAATGCATCAAATGACTTGAATGACTTCAAGAAATGTTTATTAATTACCTGCAATATTAAAGATTGCTGTATTTAAGTGTTTGGGAAGATTTGTAACTTCTACACGAGTATTATTTAATTCGTTAGACTTGTTTTTGTGTTTCTTTTTCTTGCCATTAATCGAGTTTCACTGCACTGTTATTGTTATTTATTGTTATGTTTAAACTACCTACCAAATTCATTTCAGCAAAATTAAACTGCCCACAACCCGACTCTTATTCTAATTTAATCTGTTTAAACATTGTTTTTTGTCACTTTTAGATTCCTTTAATGTGTTAAAATGTTATATTAAATAGATATATCGAATCGTTCAATCAAGTTTACAGTTGTATGTGAAAGTTTGAGCTTTGTTTAAATTGAGAAGTAGCTTAAGAAATTGAGAAAACACAGCTTATCTTCTGATCCTAGTGCACCATTACTTTGTGTCAGCATTGCAATAATGCCATGGCCACTGGTAGTAATTCAACCCCAATGATAGACATGATAGATCCAATTCTATGCTTCACAGTTGGAAAGGTCTTCTTTTCATCAGAACCAAAAGAAAAGTTACTTTATTTCAGTAATTCAGTTCAAAATGTGAAAGTCATATATTATATAGATGTATTACACACAGACTGATCTATTTTAGCTGTTTATTTATTTTATTGTTGATGATTATGGCTTACAGCCAATGAAAATCCAAAATCAGTATCTCAAAAAAAAAAAAAAAAAAAAAGAATATTATTTAAGACTAATTGGTACTTTTGGCAGTGTGGGCAGTGTGCCAAGTCCTGCTGGAAAATGAAATCTGCATCTTCATAAATGTTGTCAGCAGAGGGAAGCACATCTCCTGAAGTGCTGTAAGATTTTCTGAGAAAAAACTGCACTGACTTTAGACTTGATAATAAAACACAGTGGATCAACACCAGCAGATGACAGACATGACTCTCCAAACCATCACTGATCATCAGTAAATTTTACATTTAATTTGTGAATCAAGGGAGCAGAGTCTGGAGGAAGAGTGGAGAGACACACAGCCCAAACTGCTTGAGGTCTAGTGTGAAGTTTCCACCAATCAATGATGGTTTGGAGAGACATGTCTGTCATCTGCTGGTGTTGATCCACTGTGTTATATCAAGTCTAAAGTCAGTGCAGTTTTGTTTTCCCAGGAAATCTTACAGCACTTCATGTTTCCCTCTGCTGAGAACAACTTTTATGGAGATGCAGATTTCATTTTCCAGCAGGATTTGGCGCACTGCCCACACTGCCAAAAGTACCAATTGGTACTCAACTATGTAGACATGGACCAACATCAAGTATACAGTGTATTTCTAGTCATACCCTTCCTGCAGGTTCTTGGCAGCCATATAGGTGTTTCTTATTGATTTTCTTTACCAGAATATGAGCAGTTCTCCCAGAGAGTTTTCTTAGGTTTCCAGATCTTGACCTCTGCTGTTCTTAAGTTTCCACACTGAAGCTGAAAACTCTCAGCTATCTAAATATAGCTTTCCATTGCACTGGGTGCATCGATTACATTGGTTTCAGATCTTTACACAGTTACTTAGAGCAGCCCTTGGCAAACACAAACTTTATTAATAATTAATCGTTTCTGAAGCTTAGAAATGTGATTCAGCTGATAATTCCTGATTACGATGGGTGACATACAGCTCTGGAAAAAAATAAGAGACCACTTCAGTTTCTGAATCAGTTTTTCTGATTTTGCTATTTATAGGTATATATTTGAGTAAAATGAACACTGTTGTTTTATTCTATAAACTACAGACAACATTTCTTTCAAATTCCAAATAGAAATATTGTCATTTAGAGCATTTATTTACAGAAAATGAGAAATGGCTGAAATAACAAAAAAAATGCAGAGCTTATTTCAAATAATGCAAAGAAAACAAGTTCATATTCATTAAGGTTTAAGAGTTCAGAAATCAATATTTGGTAGAATAACCCTGGTTTTTAATCCCAGTTTTAATGCATCTTGGTATGTTCTCCTCCACCAGTCTTACACACTGCTTTTGTGTAGATTACATTAAACCACTCCTGGTGCAAAAATTCAAGCATTTCAGTTTGGTTTGATGGTTTATGATCATCCATCTTCCTCTTCATTATATTCCAGAGGTTTTTAATTAGGTAAAACCAAAGAAAATCATCATTTTTAAATGGTCTCTTATTTTTTTCAAAGCTGTATACAGTATTTTGAGTGCATTAGGATCAGCTAAAAATTCTGTGTTATGCTTAATTTGCTATAGAATTGTTCCTCATTGAGGTTAAAAAAAAAAAGCATCCTTTTTCATGAAACTGTACACTGTGTAGGCAAACATTTTTGGATTGGACAATTTTTTTTGTGTGTTTTTTTTTTTTATTGTTGAAATTAACATTGAACATTGTAAAGAGTTTATCCTGCTTTTGTTGGAGCTCCTGTCTTTTCTGTTCTGTTTCTTTTAGCAGCTTATTCCAAAAGTATTGAATTAAGCACCATCACTTCAGAAATCCATGGATCATACTCCTCCTCCACCAACAAATACTGCTCATTCTTTCATATCAGCTGTTGGCAAGTAGGACATGCGTTACAGAAGATATTCAGGTATTTATTCAGCAATGTTTGCAGCATTTTAAAGGTGTGGCAATGTTGGGATTGTAGCTTAAAATGCTACTCAAGTCCTAATCAAGCTGGGCAGTGTTAGTGTGCAGTAAACAGCAGCAATACATTTGCTAAATTAAACATATTAATACCATACGATTAGACGTAGTATATTCTAATTTAATGTAATAAAATGTTTGCTAGAATTGTGTAAAACATGTTCAACTTTGCAACAGTTGCTATAAAGGAACACATTTAAAGTGTGGAGCCTGGCTTTTTGCATCTGTTACACTAAGGCCTAATCCCATTTCTCAATTGTACCCTACTTTTTAAACTGAGAACAATGGGACCCTTAATTACACCCTTAAGAAATGTCGTCAAAGTAAGGCCCAATCCCATTTCACCCCTTGATCCTACCACTTACCCCTACCCCACTGTTTTGAGTGTGTATACCAAAACAAAGGGCTGGAGGGGTAGGTTAGGGGAAGGGATAGGGCTTGTTAGTCCTTCATACAGAGATTTTTCAGATGCACCCTTCAAACCGAGGAGTGTGAGAATCCCTGGTAAGATGATGACACAAAGAAACCCACAAATTTAGGTATTTTCTTTGTTAAAAGTGGCGATTAAGTTAAAAGTGCCTTGTTAAAAGATCACTAGTAGTTTGTCTCAACAGGAAGCTAGCTAATTCCACCTTAAATGGTGCGACAGACAGCAGTGGCTGCAGCATTTAAGGCGAAATAAAAAAAATAAATTTAAAATAAATTAAAGCTAATCAAAGCTAATTTTAGCTCCCCATAACAGAGGAATTAAGGAATAGACAGTAATAATAATTCAGAACGAATAGAAGGGGTAGTGGTAAGTGGTAGGGCCAAGGGGTGAAATGGGTTTGGCCCTAAATAGGCAAATAATAACCATAATAAGCACAATTCCTTCTTATTCTTGTTTGAATGCAACATAATTAAAGGTCTCCTCCCGCTAAAATCCATTTTTTCTTGTTCTTTGTGAAATACTATAGGTCCCTCTGAGTTATATATACATGCAGCATATAAAACTGTTTCTCAGCCTCCATTGTCTGCAGTAGCTAGTAAAAGAAAATCCTCAGAAATACGAGTTGATCAGGAAAGGCTCAGAAGTCTACGTCAACCAGAGACCTTTAATAAAATTGCAGTAAGAAATTGAAACTGCGTTAAACTGAGGTAATGCAATAGCTGTCATGATGATTTTTAACCAGGAAAATACTACATTTGTTGTTTTTTTTTTACTGCTTTTGTTGCCATCTTACCGCTATTACTGTACTTCACCATGATTCTATTTCCCAACAAGAATGGGGACACCCAACCCCTAGGTGTGGATGTGCAAAACGAAGGGATAGGGATTAGTGGTAGGGGCATGGGCTTAATTGGGATTGGGCCTAAATGTACCACCAAATTTATAATTTACCAGCCTTTCTTTCTTTAGGAGTCTAGAGGGGTAAGTCAGTGGGAAACCCTATGATTTAAATCTGCTAAATCAAAATCCTGTTACAGGTTACAGAAATGATTCACACTTCTGTCAATCATTTTCCCAACCTTCCTCCCCCTCGCACTCTATTCCAGTGTGGAGCAGAAACTGAGGCGGAACGGGCCGATGTTGTTCTGTATTCAGCAGTGTGGATGGATGATGAGCTCTGTTCAGCAGTGTTTGCTGCGTGTTCTGTCTGGATTTGGATGAGCTGTTGCTCTGGTTACAGGACTGAGCTGAATGGCTAATTTATATGTAGTGAACAAAAGGGTTCTTGTTGAATATCCAGCTGTTATCCGAGCTTCTAATAAAAACAACGAAACAAAACAAGAAGAGCTGTTTGTCCTTTTAATTCCACCATACAATGCATCAGTGCCTGCGTGTATTAACTTCTCCAAATATTTAAAGCAATAAGCGGGGATTGCCGAGCCCGTTCCTCCGAGTCAGGCTTAAAGACTTAGGGTGGATAACTTTCAGTCTAACTTGGCATATGTTAGGCTTAACGCTTCCTCAGAGCCTGTTCAAGGTCCTTCAGTGATTTACTGTTGAACCAAAGCTTGGTATTTGTGATTATGTCTTCAAAACCGCAGCTTTACAGGAGACGCAAAAGAAAAAACTATAGAACTTTTTCTCTATAAATTATGAAAGCTTGTGAATACACAGTACATTTAAATTTAAAATTAAAATAATGTTATCATACCACAGTTAGTTCCAATCCTGCAATGTCACTTTATGAGTGACATTATCAGCCGGTAATGCACTGTAACCGAAGCTCTCCATGTATTATTCCGCAACATACAGGCAACCTAACAGCAATGCAGCACTTACAAACCAAATTTTCTTGTCCTCCTTAACTCGAAATCTTTTAATAAACAGCGATAATAGATTTTTGGCATAATCACAATAATAGAGGTTCGTGCTATAAGATGTAATATTGGCAGTGCTGTGCTGTTCTACTCTACACTCTGCCTGCAGCCTCGTGCCTACGATCGCAGCACAGCAGTTTTAATAGTACACATCATAGCACGAACCTCAAGTGTATTATTGCTTAATTATACCACAGTTAGTTCCAACTCTGCATGTATTACTCTCTCCTAGCAATGATGCAGCGCTTACAAGCCAAACAGCACAGCTATAAACAGAGCAGCAATGGAACTATTTTAACTCGCGGAGTATTTATAACCAAACAGATTGAATGAACTCAAAATTCTTCAATAAACAGCGATAATGGAGCTGTGGTATAATCGCGATAACACACTTAAGATTTGAGTGTCTAAGACTGCAATATTACATGTTATAGCACAAACCTCTTTTGTGTTAAATTGCTTAAATGAACACTTTGAGTGTCGAAAACTAATAACACTCTCAGGGCCCTAATTTAGCGATCTTGATTTAGGGCTTGTCAGTGTGTCTTTTGCTATCGTAACGACAGGAAAAATACACCTCGCACATCCTGGAATATGCAAAAGGTATGTACTAAACCTCTAAGCCCATACATCAACCAGTGCTCTGCCCAAACTACCCCTCACCATTCCCATTTTTTTAAATCCTTTTTGAAAGTTGAGTTGAGGGTGGGTTTAGTGGGTTTGGTGCCCGTTTCAGACACTGTTTTGTTTCTGCTCCTTCAGTTTAGTCCCATTGGCTGCCCAAGAGGCTAGCTCCGCCCAGATTTTTATTTTTATTTTATTATTATTATTTTTTTTTACGTTTTTTAAGTTTGTTTGAATTTCTATGTGTGTAATAATGCAAAAAAAAAAAAAAAAAAACTTGTGTATCAATATAATATAAATATCCCAACATAATAATTTGCCATAATATCCACCATTAGTTAAACCTTTTAAATTGTTTACGTTTAGAAGAGAAACCAGTTATTAAATAGCGATTTATTAGAGTTATTTTTTTTTTAAGATCTCTTTTTTGAAATTCAACTTACAGATGATGAAAAGATACATGATACAGTTACAACATGTTACAAGTGATGTCACTTCTGTACGTGAAATTAACAAAGGAAATAAAAACTGTTCCTCTTCATTACGCGATCCGGCTTTTCTCCCGGCAGTAATCTGCTTAGCTCCGACTTACAGTAGTCTCCGCTCCGGCGCTCGTTCTTCACTGCCTTGTTTTTTTCAGAAACCTGGCTTCTGACTCCGGGTGATTAAAAAGTCCCGAGACGTTTTGCACAAATCAGCAGCACGGCACCCTCGCCAAATTTCACACTCTGACTCATCCATCACGGCCTCCTTCACAGACTCCGCAAACTCTCACAAACTCTCACAGATTCTCACCCTCTCTCACTACCACCACACAGCTGATGTGTGTGTGTGTGGGGAGGTGGGGGGGGGCGTCCTCTGTGCCCGCCAGGCTGGTCCTGCTACACACTGGTGTTGGTGGCGGGTCCCGTTATACGTATATATATATATATATGTATGTAAAGTGCTTTGAGTAAACTTGGGCGTCTGTAAAGCACAATACAATACAAACGCATTCATTCAGTCATTCATTACATCACTCAGACATTCTTTCCTTCCTTCCTTTCATCCGTTCAGTCAACCAGTTCATCAGGACCCAACCCCCAATTTTTTTCATTATAGATAGATATTGTTTAAAAAAAAGTCATAAAACCATTAAATTAAATAAAAACGAAAAATATATATTTTCTTCATATTAAAGCCACTTTTGGCTTCTGGGCTTTTAAAATCTTTCACTTCAGTCAGAGTAAAATCATAGAGTCATAAAAGAATAATAAAAGAATAAAATAAAATAAAGTTGTTTTTGTATTTTTATCAAATATTCTTTATATCAAAGGTTTTTTATATATGTATTTTTTTACATTAACAGGCCCATTTTTTCAATATAGATAGATCTTGTTTAAAAGAAGTCATAAAACCGTTAAATAAAAATAAAAGAAAAAGAATATTTTCTTCATATTAAAGCCACTTTTGGCTTCTGGGCATGTAAAATCTTTCACTTCAGTCAGAGTAAAATTATAGAGTCATAAAATAATAAAAGAATAAAATAAAATATTTTTTTTTTTGTATTTTTATCAAATATTCTTTATATCAAAGCCTTTATATATGTTTTTTTTTTTAACAAAAACAACCATTATTTTCCCAATTAATCAGAACTTATGTATATAGTACCAGTCAAAAGTTTGGACACACATTCTCATTAATCTTTTTTTTTTTTCTGTATTTTGTACTACATTGTAGATTAATATAAAGTATTAAAGACTTCAAAACTATGAGGGAGCACATATAATTGCGTCCAATGAATATTTTGACAATTGGTGTGTTAAATTATGTAGTAAACTCAAAATCTACAAAAATGGAGACTTTGTTTTTGTCAATTTTCTGCCCAAAATGACATAGCTATAGCTTGAAGCTTTTTCTGTAAGGATTACATATTAAGGTTTCATGTTTGACAAGAAATATTACTAAAATTCTTAATTGTAATTCTAAAATAAAAGTAAATCTGCAACTGTCAAACTGTAATGATTAAAAAAAATCATAAAATGGCACTTTCCTGAACATTTTAAAATCATTATATTCCTAAATACAAATTAATTGTTCATTGTCCTCCAAACCTTTCATTTCATATGTTTTTATGTCTAATTTTTAAAATCAGCACCTCTAGAACTCCTTTAAGATAGCTGGAGAGCCATTTCAGGTTCTACCTTATGAGTCCAACTGTGGGAATAATGCTAAGAGTGGACAAATCAAAGTTGGCATCAAAGCAAAAGGTGCTACTTTTTAAAGAATATAATATATAAAACATATATTGGCTTGTTTAACACTTTTTTTTCCAATAATCCATCATAGTTCTGATGTATTTAGTATGAATCTGCAATGTGTAGAAAATGATACAAATAAAAATGAAGGAGTGTTACCAAACATTTGACTGGTACTGTGCGAATATATATATATATATATATATATATATATATATATATATATATATATATATATTCTCACTTTCTCTGTAAAACCCCGCTGTCTCTCGAACTCTCAGATTCTCTCTGCTACAAAAATCCATTATAAAACAGGCTAATCCCATCCTGTATCTCTCGAAGCAGCAGAGTGAGGGGATGGGAGCAATATATATGAGAGCAAACGTGTGATTGGATGATTGGAGGACAGAAGAAAGTCTGTGTAAACAGCAGTCTAATAAAAGATAATTGAATGATGTGTGCTCCTGGTAAATATGCTTAAAATTAGCCATTTATTGAAGTAAACTGAAACCAAGAGACCAAAGAGCAATAATTAATTTCTCTGCAAATAGGGGCTGCGGCTCTTATATACACAGAAGCTTCGGCCGGAAGCCACAGGTTAACTGAAAATAGATGGAATGAGAGGGATCAGTTCCTCAATTCCCCATTGAGTTAAATACACAAATTTACACTTCTTTTCACAAGATTCACACAAAATAAAAGAGTCCCGCAGTGTTCGTACAGCAGTAAAAACCAGTCCCAGTCACGGCCTTCCATCTGCCCGACCAGTCCTGCCCCTCCCCCTCCCAGTTCAACAGCATGGATTTACCGTTACCCTTATAACCCTTACCTCAGCCGCCTGAACCACAGTAACCGCTTGTTAAACACGAGCCATTAGCCATTCATTTAATTCATTAAACTTCCAGTCAGATGAAAACCGCCGCACTTTAAAAGCCAACCAAGTCCGATAGCGAACAAAACGATGCATAATGAATGGAGCGCTTGGGCTTATGAAGCACACCCATTAATAATTTACACGGCTTCCAAATAATAAATTAACAAATGAATAAATAAACAAGCAGGCAAGCAAACATCAACAAACTTGTTTTTTTTTTGTTTTTTTTGTTTCCCCCCAGTCTTTGAAAAAACAACAGAAAAAAAAAAAAACGAACAAAAAAAAAAGCTGGAATCCTGTAACGCATTTCTCAGGTTCTCGTACTGTAGCTTCTCATAAGAGACTCATAAGAGGTGTCGTCTTCGAAACTTAAATCCGCAACTCCACCCGCATGTTGCTCTCCGTGTTTCCGAGCTGCAGTACGTCCCCCAGAATTCCCAGAAGAAGAAGAAGAAGAAGAAGAAGAAGAAAAAAAAATAAGGAAAGTAACAGTTCTGTTGTATTTCCAGGAATCCAAGAGTATAACAGAGTATTATCACCCGATGATACTGGCCGTCCCCTCGAGGTTAGCAGAGTTTCTACAGGCTGTTCCACGGTTGTGGTGAGCGAGTCTTTAATAGAGTAACGCTTTACGAATTTGTGAAATGCTCTACATGAAGACTGCAGAACATTATCTTTCATTATGCAGGTTCTTTATGTCTGTATGCTCGGAGAACCAGCATATTTAACATATGATGTGTGTTTTTTGGAAGTTCCATCACTGCGGAACTTCATCGTTTATCACAAGACAAAAACGTTCTTTATTACTTGCATTAATTAAAACAAAAAATGGCTTTTATTCCAATCAATTCTAAAGAATCACTGTATTTTTCTTGGCTTGCTTAGCTACTTAATATTTCTAGGCATTTCTATGGGTGTGCCAATCCAGCCCTTAGTATCAGTATGGGTCTGATACTGGCCAAAATCTTATTTCTGATTTTTTTCTTTTGTTTGTTTTGTTTTAATATATTTTTAGGGGTGTGCCAATCAGATACTTAGTGTTGCTGTTGATTTAGTACTGTTTAAAATAACTGTATCAAATATTGAGAGATAAAAAAGGTGCTAATGAAGCTAGTTTTATTCCTAATATTTCAAGGAATGTGTCAATCTGTTACTCAGTATCAATATCTGATACTGGCCAAACGTATTGTATTGATTATTGTGAAGGGAGAAAATGATACTGCTAGATGTATTTAAACTATATTCTATTATTTTACTTATTCCAGGGATGTACCAATCCAATAATCAGTATCGGTATTGGTCTAACAGTGCCCTCAATCTTTTTTTTATTTTTTTATTTACCGATGTGAGGAAATTAAGACTTCCTTTATCACTTGAATAAAAAAAAAAAAGAATTGGCTTTTATTCCAATTAATTCTATCTATAAAAATTGTAGGAATTTCTATGGGTGTGCCAATCAGATGCTTAGTGTTACTGTTGATTTAATACTGTTAAAAAAATTGGATCAAATATTAAGGAGAAAAAAGGTGCTAACGAACGTGTCAACTTTCTAGTTTTATTCCTAATATTTCAAGGGATGTACCAATCTGTTACTCAGTATCAATGTCTGACACTGGTCAAAATCATTGTATTAAATATTGAAAGGTAAAATAATACCTATAGATGTATTCTGATAACTTTACTCTATTATTTTTTTTACTAATTGCAGGGATGTACCAATTAAATAATTAGTATCAGTATCCGTATTGGTCTTACAGTATCCAAAATCACTGGATCAAATATCAGAAGGGGAAAGAAAATGCTAATAGATGCTAAATTGCTATTTTAATTTTTCTTGATTTATGTACTAACGTAAGGAAATCAAAACTCCCTTTATTATTTAATTGCATTAATTTAAAAAATGGCTTTTATTCCTATTAATATTTTTTGGGGGCTTTTTAATAATTCTAGGCATTTCTATGGGTGTGCCAATCCAGTACTTAGTATCAGTATGGATCTGATACTTGCCAAAATCACTGGAATGGTTAAGTAAAAAAATAAATAAATGAAAAGAATGCTAATAGGTTTATTGATAGAGGTCCTGTTTATATATTCTAAGGGGTGTACCAACTACTGTTCAAAATTACTGAATTGAATATCGGGAAAAAGATGCTAATAAATGTAGCAACTTTCTAATTTTATTCCTAATATTTCAAAGGGTGTGCCAATCTGTTACTCAGTATCAGTCTGATACTGGCCGAAATCATAGTATTAAAATAAAATGTAAGGGGAAAAAATATACTTATACGTGTATTCTGATAGTTTTATTCTCTTTATTTATTTATATATTTAGTTTTGACTAATTTCAGGGATGTACCAATATGATAATCAGTATCAGTATTGGTCTAACAGTGGCCAACATCACTGGATATTGGAATATTAAAAGAAAAAATGCCAGTAGATGCTAAATTCCTGTTTTAATCTTCCTTAAACTTCCTTTATTGCTTGTATTAATTTAAAAAAATGTCTTTTATTCCAATTAATTCCAAAGAATTTCTATTTATTTATTCATTCAAACCTTTCACAGAATGTGAAGGCCATCTACTTTACTGAGATTATGCTGAAATTATGCTGCTTGTTTGCTGCTTGTCAATTATACTTTAGATATTAGTTAAATAAAATTTCGGGAAATGTGTAGTAATTCTAATATAATAAACATATGATTATTGACCTGAATAATAATACGCCTCAACAGTTAAAGGTGTCCATGGGCATTATTTAGACCTTATATAAAATATAGCCTCCTTTTCTCTGAAATATTTGTTTTTTTTAACTCTGAAGCTGAAGTGGTGAGCTCTTCAGTGTTTATTAATGGTGTTGTACCTGAATGGCCACAGGAGTAGAAGAGCGTTTCTGCTTATTTTGAGCACATCTCTAAAACAAGCCTTTATTTTCAGCTCAGACATTTTAATAACCGCTTAATAGTTTCATAATTGCACAGCGAATTGGAACAAGCCTTAATGTCTGTTTGTGCTCTGTTTGTTTTCAACATGTTTTAACCTTTGTATTTGTTGGGTTGAAAGCATATTAGAGTTTGCATATTGCAAATGCAAAATAAGATTTGCTAAAATGAAGAGACAGGATGTTACAGTTAAAAAATATTATGACCTGCCTCTGAGAAGAGGGTAAGAAAAAATGGCCACTTAATTGCCTCCTTTTTTCAGTTATTAAAAAGTGGGCTTTTATTTTGACTTATAGATTAATATCCTTGTTTTAGTTTGTTTGTTGAAACATTTAATTTCCATTTATAATAAAAAGGCTTTTATTTTGATTTACAGTTTAATTTCTTTGCTTTAATTTGAGCCAATTAACCTAATCCCTGCAGTCAATCAATTGCAGTGCTTCTGACACTAAGAACAAGTGCATGCTTCCTTCGATATGTAAAAAAAAAAAAAAAAGTAATCCACTACTTCTTTAGAAACTGCCACCATTAACGAATTACTAGGCAGTCAATGCACTAGTAATGCACTAGTAAAGTGAGCAAGGCCAATTTAATATATGGCTCTCTCTGACTCTGGCTGCTGAAGCCTTGTTTCACCGTATGATGCTATTCCACAGTTAAGGTTTCACTCAGGTACTAAGCATGAGCTTAGTAACAGTAAGTTACATACAGTAAATGTCCTGCAGTCTTCACGTAAAGTGTTTTTTTTTCCCCGAATGCTGATCTCGCCTCGCTTCATGTAAAGCTTTCCCCAGCGCTGAGCGCCTCTGCTGAGGACGATAGGATAATAAAACAGTCAGGGTCGATCCCGGACATCATAGTGAGGGAGGGGGTTAACGTTGCCGTGGCTGAAAAGCATGGCGGTGAGCTGAGGTGGGCACAGACAGGATGGCACAGTGTTTTCTCGAGTGGGCACTGAGGGAGAGGGGGTTAAAGCACTGTGGCGTTGTGCCCTTCCATTTTTGGGAGTCTGGAGTCCTGCACTGTCCCCATGGTCACCAGCAGGGAGCGGCTGTCCTCCGGGCCGCCGGGCCGAGCCAGCGAGATCGGTCTCTGCTGGCCGGGGAGCTGGGGGTGTTGGCCGGGGGGAGGGGGTGGCGGCTGGCCACCGATGACCTGCGGCCCCGGTACGGACATGGACAGGGGCATGGGGGGCTCCAGGGGCAGGCCTTGCTCCTGGTATCCATAGCCGATGTTGCCGCAGGGGAAGCGGCGAAGTCTGTAGAGCGGGACTGGAGGCAAGGCTGCTGAATCCAGCAGTAAGGGGGCGGGGGCAGGTGGGGGAGGAGGGGGTAATAGAGGCCTGCAGAGGCCTTGTTGTTGTTGCTGCTGTTGCTGTTGCTGCTGCTGGTGCTGGATCTGGATCTGCTGCTGGTACTGCTGCTGTTGCTGCTTGTGCTGGTGCTGCAGGCCCAGAGCCTCGGCCACTGTCACAGTCCTGCCCGAGTGCTCCTGACCTTCAGCTGGGAGTCGCTGCTGGGCCTGCCTTTGAGCTTGAGCTTGAGCCTGGGCTTGGGCTTGAGCTTGAGCTTGAGCTTGAGCTTGGGCTTGAGCTTGAGCTTGGGCTTGAGCCTGAGCCTGAGCCTGAGCCTGAGCTTGAGCCTGCTGTCGCTTCTGCTGCTGCTGGAGGAACCATGATCCATAAGTAGGGTTCCAAAGGTTAGTAGGCTTCCCATTGCGGCTTTCCTTCTCACCAGGGTGGCCTTGAGTGAAGCCCAGGTTTACGTGGCCTCCATCCTGGGATGAGGTGGGCACAACAGTAGTCTTGTTGCATGCCAGCTGCCCAGGTACTGATGCCACCTGCGGGTGCGGGTGGGGCTGAGATGTAGCAGCTCCAGGTCCTGGTAAAGCTCCAGGTACAGGTACAGCTCCAGCTCCAGGCTTGCCATCAGCAAGGTGGCCACCCATCAACAGAGCCTCAGCAGCCCTCTTGGCTTCCTCAGAGCGGGACGAGGGGGCGGAAGCTGCAGCCTCCTCCCCGCCCTGAGGGGCCACGAGCAGAGATGCAGCGGCGGGATCCTCTGGACGCATGGGTACCCTCTCCTCCTCCTCGGGCACGGGGCCATACTCCACCGGCAGTGGCACGTTCACCACGTCTGGATCCTGAGTAGCGGGAGAAATGACACACACACACAATAGAGGTGGTTTAATGTGATTGGCTGAGAAGTACACAGTGCTTTTAACATAAACATAACAAACATTTGTTAACCTTCATTTTAAAGTACTTTTTGTACAGTTATACGAACAGTTTATTTTTTATTTTTTTGGTGGCTGGGTGTATATATATATATATATATATATATATATATATATATATATATATATATATATAACATTGAAGTTTTAAAGGTGATTTTTTTTATATTTTAGCCACTTCAATTATTGAATTGGCTATTAGCAAATTTCAAAAATACCCAAGAATTCCCTGTTTAGCCTGTCATCCTGGGATAACCCCGCCCCTTTAAGAAAGTAACCTTTCACTAATATGAGTGACATCACAAGCTATATACTATTTTTGTTTTAATTAAAGGGACTGAATACACTTGCTGCATGTTCATTAATTATTAAAATAAAAATTTCACGTATTTTTTATCATATTGTCTCATATTGTCTTTAGCTGAGTTTAACCCAAAACTGCCCACTCTAACAAGGTAAAATAGCACGTTATTTAAAATAATTTTAGACAGTTGAAACCGAGAACCGTCATCTTTAGGTCAACCATGTGTTTATCAAATGACATTTTTTTTTTACTAAAATTGTCCATCGTAAGTGCAGCTTGCATTGACTGGACATCAGCATGCATAACAGCAAAAATAAAAAGCTGAAAAAAAATATTATTTTCTTTGTCTTATAAATATGATAGATTCCTAAATAATTTGTAAAAAAAAAAAAAAAGTTTTGAGAGAAAGTTTGAGAAAACACACAGTATTCTGATGATCTTTAAAGTTATACTCTTACTGCAAATATCAAGCCGAGACACAACAGGAGTTTTCTGAAGTTTACTTCTTCACTATGTACCAAAGCATCAAAGCTACCAAATAATGGAGGAGTATATATAAACATAGCCGGTTAGCACTGTATAGCAGCATGCCTAAATCATCACACACTTGTATCGAACTGTTAGATCACTTCAAATAGACTTGATTATACAGTACAGACTTTGTTATATTAAACAGACTGCTTTTACAGTGTGCAATTGCACACTGTAAGTGGTTTGGGTAATCGGTCATTGGTCAAAATTGGGGAGAAAATGGGATAAGAATCAGAAATAAAATGATAAAAAAACAAAAGGGTATTAAAAATGGTTTCTTTTTCTTTTCTTTTTTTCTTCTTACTGTCCAGGTAAGGATTTTTACTAGATTGCTATGAGAGTTTGATTGTATTCATTGGTAAAAACATGACCATGTGGGTAAAGATGTTGAATGCACTGGCAAACTAATGGCTGAAGAAGAGCACTTTAGATGAAATCTCGCCTCTAGATTGGCAAAAATTAGACAAAGGACCTTTTGGCTGCCCTTCTTGTGAAAAAAAAAAATGATATATCATGGTATTTTCGCAATAACGATACTCTTGGCGATATGACAAAAAACTCAATTAAAAAAACATTTAAAGAACACACTACAGCAACAAAATGAAAACTAAATTGTACTATTGCATAGTATATGATATGGCACACCCCTAACTGAGATATTAAAAAATACAAGAGTTTTATCAGATTTATAACAAAAGTCAATGATCCAGAATGTCATGATACTAATAATATTAATAATGCACTCCAAATATCTCCATATATTCAGAATTAAAGTAAAATAAATGATACTGGACAGATATAATCTGTTTCTAGTAGATATATAATATAATGGGAAATGTGAACAGTGTGAATTTTTCTTTTGCTAAAAACTGCAAAAAAGTAGTACCCTGATGTGATAATTAGAGGTGGGTAAAATGGAACGATATTACAGGGTATAATATTGTTCACAATATTAAAAAATGTTGGCGATGTTATCACGTACGATACGATATGATATGGCGCACCCTTACATGTAATGTTTATATAGTGTCACTCACACAAGTTACAGTGAACACAAGTTTTCGACTGAGATGTTGCACACAAACACCCTCTTAAAGTTGTAATTCCTAGTGGGGATAATTTTTTGATACCTGGGATTCTGAGTTTAGTTGACTTTTAGATGGATGAACTGCTTGAATTTTTGCACCAGGAGCGGCATGAAGTTATCCAAAAGCAGTGTGTAAGACTGGTGGAGGAGAGCATGCCAAGATGCATGAAAACTGTGATTAAAAATCAGGGTTATTCCACCAAATATTGATTTCTGAACTCTTAAAACTTTATGAATATGAACTTGTTTTCTTTGCATTATTTGAGGTCTGAAAGCTCTGCATCTTTTTTTGTTATTTCAGCCATTTCTAAAAGGTTGTCTGTAGTTTATAGAATAAAACAACTGTTCATTTTACTCAAAAATATACCTATAAAAATAGCAAAATTAGAGAAACTGATTCAAAAACTGAGGTGCTTTTTTCCAGAGCTGTATATATAGTATAAGTTAAATAGACAAGTGTGTAATTTATTTAATTTCTGATATTGTTTGCAGGTTGTATTTGCTTTGCCTTTATAAAGCACGGTTCTATGTTCTATGTCTTGATAAAGTACACATACTGTAACTGGTAATATGTAGTAATAATACACAGAAATGATAGAAATAAAAGGGGAAGAAATGGCTATGATTATGCCTGTATTTGAACAGTAATCAGAAAAGCTAAATTTACGTCATTTAATAAACTGTTTTTGGGAGGGAAAGAAGCATAAGAACATTTTTCCTCCAAATGGTAATATGACCCAACCTTTGGAGAAACTGATAAAGAATTATTATTATTTTTTTTTATACAAAACAAATAAAGATTTCTAAATCTGTGTTCCTCAAAAAGCAGGTGAGAATGAATGAACTTGGCATCCACCATTTTTCATGCTCCTCCCCCCTCAACCAAGCGTTGGGAGATGAGCAGAGCTGGTATTAATAAAGAGACAAGAGACCAGCCTCCAACTGAGATATGAATGAGATCCTGTACCGCTCAACCCAACATCAGCAAGAAGCCCTGCAAGAAACTGAGCCAGACTTCATAATCAACTGTAAAATAAAGCTGCTGGATGTGACGCCTGCTGGTGTAGTGGTAAAGAGCTGAGCCTCAGGTGTAGGAGGTTATGGGTTCAAATCCTGTAAGAGGTGGTTGGAGAAAGCAGGAGAAAAAAAAAAGAATAAATAAATATATAGAGAAAAAGAAGGAGTGGTCATTTTTTTGTTGTTGTTTTGGTCCAAAACATATAAATAAATAAATAAATAAAGGTTGCAATGGTAATAAGTGGTTTTGGCCAAAAAGACAGAAATAAAGTAAGACAGAAATAAAGTATACAACTATATGTGGTTTGTGCCAAAAAGAAAGAAAGAAAGAAAGTATGCAAAAAAAAAGTATGCAAGAAAGAAAGCATGCATTGCTAATTTGCAGTTTTGGCCAAAAGTGAAATAAGAAAGAGAAAGTGAAAGTAAGAAAGAAAGTATGCAAAACTAAATTGTGTTTTTGACCAAAAGTGAAAGTAAGAAAGTGAAAGTAAGAAAGAAAGAAAGTATGCAACTCTAATTTGTGGTTTTGGCCAAAAGTGAATGTAAGAAAGAGAAAGTGAAAGTAAGAAAAAAAGAAAGAATGCAAATAAAAAAGTATGCAAAACTAAATTGTGTTTTTGACCAAAAGTGAAAGTAAGAAAGAGAAAGTGAAAGTGAGAAAGTGAAAGTAAAAAAGAGAAAGTGAAAGTAAAAAAGAGAAAGTGAAAGTAAGAAAGAGAAAGTATGCAAAGAAAAAAAGTATGCAAAACTAAATTGTGTTTTTGACCAAAAGTGAAAGTAAGAAAGAGAAAGTGAAAGTAAGAAAGAAAGAAAGTATGCAAAGAAAGAAAGTATGCAAAACTAAATTGTGGTTTTGGCCAAAAGTGAAAGTTAGAAAGAAAGAAAGAAAGTATGCAAGAAAAAAAGAAAGTATGCAAGAAAGAAAGTATGCAATGCTAATTTGTGGTGTTGGCCAAAAGTGAAAGTAAGAAAGAAAGAAAGTATGCAAAGAAAGAAAGTATGCAACGCTAATTTGCGGTGAAAGTAAGAAAGAGAAAGTGAAAGTAAAAAAGAAAAAAGTATGTAAAGAAAGAAAGAAAGTATGCAATGCTAATTTGCGGTTTTGACCAAAACTGAAAGTAAGAAAGAGAAAGTGAAAGTAAGAAAGAGAAAGTGAAAGTAAAGAAGAGAAAGTAAGAAAGAAAGAAAGTATGCAAAGAAAGAAAGTATGCAAAACTAAATTGTGGTTTTGGCCAAAAGTGAAAGTAAGAAAGAAAGAAAGTATGCAAAAAGAAAGTTTTAATGCTAAGTTGTGGTTTTGGCCAAATAAGAAAGGATTGGTAGGTTGGTAGGCAGGTAGATGGATGGATGGATGGATGGATGGATGGATGGATATATTTAGCTTTACAATGTAAACGTATAAGAGCACATCACAGGAGATTTGAACCCTTTCTTTTTAACATTTGACCTTTTGGTTTTCTTTTTTTAATAAAGTAACAAACACCTGCATGATCCCATACATCTCAGGGTCTTGAATTAATGACCTCTGAATTATGAGGCAGTGCATCTACCAGTGAGCCACGATATCCCAGACCTTTTTTTAAATGTGTTTTATGCACATTTATAGCTCGGATATTAAGCTTTCTGATAATAAAAAATCACCATAGTGCTGCTCATGGGACTTGAACCCTGAGAGTCTGGAATTCAAACCCATGGTTTAAACCACTGAACCATAAGCATCTAATGAGCTGCAGCTCTTTTTTTTTTATTTGTTTGCTAAATTTGACCTTTATAGTTCAGCTTTACAATGAATATAAGCCAAAACACCTTGTACAGGACTAGAACCCTAAACATACTGATGATGAAGCCATGGTTTAAACCACTGAGCCAAAGCGCCTCCCACCCTGAAGGCCTTTAATTCCATGGGGCTCCATGTGGTGGAGGGTCTTGAAGCAGTTCCCTTTCAATCATTGAGTCACAGGATCCCACAGTTGGTTGGTCGATGTGTTTTTTTTTTTTTTTTTTTTTTTTTGCACATTTCTCAGGTTTTAAGTTTTACTTTACTTGATGAATATATGTCAAAAAGTCTGACAAGACTTGAACCCAGACCATTAAAACCACAAAACCCTGATTTAAACCAATGTTCCAGACCAGCTTGGTGGTCTTTTAAGGTTTTAGGTTTCCCATTTGACTTCATTAGTAACTTGTGTGCTAAACTGTTTGTTAATTCTCGGTCCCATAGTGTGAGTGAACATAAATAAAATGATGTAATAAAATAGAACAGCTAAGACACTTTAAAAAACGGGTTATGAAAGAAGTCCATGTGATGTATTGGTAGCAATGTGTAGTTTTTTGGACTAGGTTCATCTTTTCTTGAGTAATCAGATTATTTTCCCAATAGTGGAAAAATGTCTGGGCTTCCCTTCCAACAGCCTACTTTCGCAGTTCTCATACTGCCTTCAAGTCCTCCTCGAAAATCCTACTTATGAGGTTGGAGGTCTTATTTACGACGTGACATGCGTTTGAGTGTTTTTGGTCGGATGGAAATGGATGGACACCATTAGGAAAATCATTTTTTTAATAATTATATGTGAAGCAGGTTGAAGTTTAATAATATTCACATATAAAATCAATATAAGTGCACAAGGTAACCCTTTTTCAGTTCTTCTATTTATTAGCTTTGTTGCTGTTCCTTGTGCAAATTTCCCTCAAAACTAAACTCAAACCAAACCTGTACAGCTTAAAACTAGACCGTCTACTGTAGAACCATGATCCATAATGGCAGCCGCCATGACCTCTTGTTACTAACTCAACCCCAACTGGAAAACTCGGGGCTTACCTTTAAAAAAAAAATCCAAACAAGCAGTATACATTTTATTACTAACTCCATTGCTAATTATTCCATCAATATTTACTGCAATGGTGTTCCTTACCTCCAACACCTCTAACACCTCTAGCTCAAGCTTTTTTAATGTTTCACTACTACGTTTGAAAGGAAACATATTAGACATAATAGCTTTACATTATATTAAACCATAACATTGAAATTGTTTTAAGTTTCTGTTTAATGCCAGGGGTTATATATGTTGATTACACTAATTAAGGCAAACAGAAAAAATAACTTTTTCTAGCTCTTCAAACTCTTAAACGGTCAATTTGACCCATAACATAACAGAAGGGTTTAACTAATTTAAAACAGGAATGTACTCAAAACGCAAGTGTTTTGCAATCAGCCAATAAACTCATAACTGGCATGTATAAAAAAATAAAAAGTACTTGAACACCTAGAGATGCAATATTTTGTTACTGTCCAATGAAAAACAAGTACCTCCTCTTTAAAAATGACCTCAAAAACTCTTTACATTGACTTCCATTAAAAGGATTAGTGAAGTTGCTGTTTTGGAGATACGTGTTTTTCATTGGACAGTGACTATACACATTAGTTTTAAACATTACAAAAAAAAAAAAAAAAAAAAATTACCAGTCCAGGCATTTAATAAACAAGGCCACATTTAATGGTGGTTTTATTCCAGCTCTAAACCAGCCTGTATCAGGTAGGTAACATGTAATTCTGGCCCAGATCCTCAATTTTAACCCCTTTTAATCTCGCGCACATGCTGCATGGATTCATGGCACATGGTTGGACGACACCAGGTTGCAAGATACGGGCAACCAACAGCATATTTGAGCCATTTGTAAGCCAAAAGTTAACCACACAGCTAGGCCTAAACCAGACCAGACACTAACCAAAAAATGTGGCCCATATCGGCAAAAAAAAACACCTTAACCTCATTGAGAATCTTTGGGATGTGCTGGATGGAGAAGCGCTGCTTCGTGCAGAGGTCAGAGTCCACCATCATCAATGCAAGATCAATAGTTTTTTGATCATTTTGGTGTAAAATTAATGGATTGAAATAAAAATCTTGTGACACTGCAAGAGCTTATTGAAACAATGGCAGTGTTTGAAAGTGAATGTGTGGCACAATCAAAGCTAAAGGTGGGCAAAACAACCGATTTTGGCCAGGCAGTGTATTCGTGGCCATTATATTTGACTATTAAGTATATAGACACAACATGCTGCATTAAAAAAGGCCCCAAAGCAAATACATTACTGTACTGCACCTGCAAACAGTAGTCAATTCTCTCAAGGATGGTGGAGAAGTTTGGCCTGTCTTCAGGTTGGTGTTGCCAGCTCTGCGTCATTATCCGATATCTGTAAGACACACACACACACATGCATACACACGCACACACACGCACACACACACACACACACACACAAAACAGTTGACTCATTAAAATTTTAGGTCTTGTTTGCTTCCTCATTACCGGGATTTCTCCCCACACCAAGCGAGGCTATTTACTGTGTGTATGATTGCCTTTGGATAGCTGAGAGCAAAGCTTCAGTGAAAGGCAACCAACTGAGATTTGATTTAATCAAGCCTGTTTTTACACTAATTGCAATTTTCATTTTGGCTGCACACCTCACTGTTTTGGTGTAATGTTTACAGCCTATTGTACACGTCGCTCCACAGAACGAGGGCGTCAGTCGAGGTTTGATTAGGTCGGGTGTGAAAAATAAAGAAAGGAGAGGAGTCAGACACTTCTCCACTTTGAAATATAAAACACGGCTGTGTAGTCGTGCCCTGACGGGGCTTTGCATTATTAATGCTGAATCAATGCACCGGCTGATATAGTTTGCTCTTTCCACAAATGAGAAGAGACAACAAGTGTAGAGCCAGGAGACGGTCAGTGATCACTGACAGAAAAACACACTGGATAACAGTCACACAGCGCTGGAGAGCTGTTTGGGTGGTCATGCAGGAGGACTGGTTGTGCACTGTGTAATGTTAATTGGATCCTATACAATATGTTTGTTATATGCAGTCCAAAAGATCCAGAGATAAGTGGACAGGGACAAAAAAAAAAAAAAAAAAAAAAAAATATATATATATATATATATATATATATATATATATATATATTATTTTTTTCCCTTTTTCTCTGTCCACTTATCTCTGGACCTTATGGACTGCATATAACAAACATATTGTATATATTTTATATTATATATTACATATATATATATATATATATATATATATATATATATATATATATACATATATATATACATATATATATATATATGTATATATATATGTATATAGGTGCTGAGGTGCTGTTAACTTGTGGATTTTAAAGTTGCTAACTCTGTTAAACCTCTCCTGTGCAACAGAGGGAATTTTTAGTCTTCCTTTCCTGAAGCTGTCCTGATGAGAGCCAGTTTTATCATACCGTTTTTGATGGTTGTTTGTTGTGACTGCACTTGAGATTTTTAAATGTTTCAGACTGACTAGCCTTCACTTCTTAAAGTATTGTTTTATCTTCACTTAGTTGAAAATAAAGTTATTGCCATAATATAACTAAAAACATTTCTCAAATAGAGCTATTCACTGTATAACAACTCTACCTCTTCACAACTTTACCTTTAACTGATGCTCTCAAAAAACACATTAAGAGGTAAAAAAATCAAGCAATTAACCTCTAACACGTTCAGCACAGCTGTTAACTGAAATCCTGAATTCCAGGGGATTCTGCCTCATAAAACTGACTAAGAAAATCCAGCCTAGACTAAAAAGTTCCATATGATTCTCTTTATATTTTGGATGACTTGAGATTCTTATGCAGGCCTTCCCTAAAGCTGCCTACAGTCGCTCAACTGAGTTAAGATCAGTTGCAGACATATTTATTTAAGAACTTTATATGTCCAAAAAATTATATTTTAAACAGAGAAGGTTATTTTTATATGTTTTCTGGTAGTCTAATTTGGCCTTCACTTGCATCAACATCTCTTTGGCTTTCTATACAAAAAAAGAGTTCGCAAGAACAGCTATTAAATTAGATGAATCAACACCAAGTCCTTTATGTCCTTTATTTCTCCTAAAATAACCAAAAGAGCTATTGGGACTATAACTATGGACTGTGGCTAATTCCTAAACTTTTAATGTTTGTTAATCCCTTGGATTAGAGTTGAAAGTCTTCACTTCAGTCACATGTTGACTGCTTGAAATTGATTGAAGTAGTGTACAGGGGCAAAATCACACAAACTGTGCCAATGTCCAAATACTTGTACAATGTACGATATTTTAATTATTTAATAGGGGGTTTCATGTAAGTAACAAATGACACATCACATGTGGAACAGATTGGAACAAAAGTTTTGTACAAAGATTGTGTGTTTGTCTGTGTGTGTGTGTGTGTAAGTGTGTGTACACTAAACACATGTACTGCTAATAAAAAGAAATGGGCCCATTAGCCATTGCTGGTGAAATGGTCACTCACACTGGACCAGGGCAGTTCTGTGGAGGGTCCATCCTGCCTCCATTAGTGACAAACTCAAGGACCTCCTGATTACTGCGGCTGGGGTAGGGCATGTAACCCAGAGAGAAAATCTCCCACAGCAACACTCCGAAAGACCTGGAACACAACAGAGACAGAGAGAGAACTTCAGAGAAACCTGAATATAGTGTACAGTGTCTAAATACCCCTCAAAAAGATATCACTATATCACTTATGAATTTGTAAAATGTAATCAGCATAAATGCAATTTTCTTGTGAGGAAAATGTTAGGACTCCAGCACTTTTATTGCTATTCAAAAAAGGCCTGAAATTACAATCAGGTGCAAATTATTAGACCACTGTTAGAGAGAATCTTGGAGGAGCCTGTTTTATTTCAATTTCAAACATTAGTTTGATTTGGTCTTGATTGTTGAAGTGAGAGGATTGTCATGGCCAGATCTAAAGAGCTGTCTGAAGTTTCAGAAAGATGGTGGTTGATGCAGGTGAGTCTGAGAGTCTGGAGTCTGAGAGGAAAGGGACTAAAAAAGATCTCGGAACAACTGGAAATAGGCTGTTTCACTCTAAACATTTAAGCAGAGAACATTTTACTGGGAAAAAAACCCAGGTCAAGCCATTGAAGCAAGTCCAGCTCATTTTGCAAACAATTTTTAAAATACATTTCTTCAGTTTTACTTATGTGTTTAGTTGTACACTGACATTATGAACTAGTATCATGATCCTTTACATTTGCCGTGGTCCACTGAAGCTGAAGAACACTGCACTGAGTTGGATATGCACGTCAAGCATCCTGCATTGAATGTGGATGGGATTTCTGCCAGAGTGATTTCAGATGGACAACTCTAGCCAGACACTGCCAGTCACCATAATTACCACCCACTGTGCAGTGCTGCTTAATGTTTTGTTGCACATACAGTAACACTATTTGAGACCAGCTGTTCATCAGAATAGAAGATGAAAAAGCCAATAAAAATGTTGAAATAAATAAAACAGTAGCCCCGCCCACTGTACTGAAAAAAAAACAGCAGCTCAGAAATTAGGGCCAATGAGACAAAGTAAGAAGAAGAGCTCGTTTTTGCACATTCATTTGTGATTAAGACACTTTTTATCTTGTTAATTTTAATGTTTAGGGATGGATTGGTCAACAAGATAAAAAAAAAGGTCAACATCAAAATTAAAATAAATATGTTATACACAGGTTTTCGATGCAATGGACATTATAAAAAAGCAACAACATATATATATATATTTATATTTTGTTAATTGGATTTAAACTGTAAAATTTTAATCTAATTTATATGTTTCCATCTCTGGAAAATAATTCAAGGTTGAAAGGGTTAAATAGCAACTGTACTTGAGTGTACGAGTATACCTACACAGAAAGACATGGTTGTCTGAAAGTGAGGTGTGTTCGGCTAAATTTCTGGCATACTTCTATCTTGACTACGGAAAAAAAAAAAACAGGTGCGCCACTGACTGAATACAACCTAGACAACCAGATAGCAACAGTCAGCTGTTCATTGCTATCTTGGGCGTGAATTGACAACACGGGTGAATTTAGAAGACAAGGAGTTTTACCTTGGGGATATCTTTGATGGATTATTGCTATTTGTTTTTTACATTTAGAGCTCAACAAGTTGTACTTTTCCTGACGTTACGATAGCAAAGACACATTGAGAGGCCCTAAATTAAGCTGCACAGTTGACAGCTCACCTACAGACAGCACTACATCTCTTTATTTTAGTTTAAATGTGTTACGGCCAGACAGATAGAATCAAAACATGAAAAAGTTTGTTTTTTAGCTCCTTTTGGATCAGTAAAATTGTGTTTATCTGTCTTTTTCTTTCTATGTAACACAAGATTCTCCATTTCTCACCATGTGTCAGTTTTGGAGGTAAAAATTCCTTCCATGAAAGCCTCGGGAGGCATCCACTTCACAGGCAGCATGGCGCGACCCCCTTTTCTGTAGTAACTGGCTCTGTGGAGACACACACACACACACACACACACACACACACACACACACACGCAACAGGTTAGTCAGTCATGCAGAGGTTACCATTAGGGACACCCACAGAAGACGGGCAGAGAAACACAGTGACTGATTAACTCAGCTTTTAGATCAGAGACCAGGAACGAACGAGAGATAGAGAGAGAGAGAGAGAAAGAGAGACAGACAAGACCGTAGTCATGGAAACATGCTTATGTTCATTTCTCATGCTGTAGGCATATCTCAAACTATATTCATATTTCGCTACAAGTGTTCCAGCCACCCCATGAAATAAAAGCCTGTGTGTGCGTGAGGGAGATTGCCTCTTCAGCCCGCGGGCTCATATATAGTGGCTTATCAGCCCATCAGAATGTACAACACACCGCACCTGTCTGTATCCTCCCTGCCCTGCATAAGCGGTACAGGGTCTGTATATTAAAGGCAACCTGCATAAATCGCCTTTAGCCACGCAATATTATCCTATTACAGCCGGGCTGGGCCATACGATGTCTTAACGTTAACGGCAGAAATTATATAACATTTTTTTCCAGGGTATTTCACAGGTATTGTTGGTCATTTTAAAAAGGAATGCATCTTTTAAAAAGCCTGTGAAAAAAAAAAAAACACAGATTTGATACCACTACCAATATTATCACTATTATTATTATTATTATTATTAATCAGATTCTCTCTTTCCCCTGTTATTTATGTTTAATACATTTGTCAGAATGCATTTTTCTTAACACAGCTATCTACATAAATAACATTATGTTCAACCTGTTAAACACACAACAGTACCTATGAAGTCTAGAATACTGTCATAGAAGCTTGAACACTTGTAGGATTGATTTCTAGGGTTTCTAGGGTTTTTGTATTATTAATGTAGGCTAATGGATCATACTGGATTATATACAATATTTTGTCTTTAAATATCTTAATCAGTGATTTTGAAAAAAATTATATTACATTTTTTTCAGGGTATTTCACAGGTATTGTTGGTCATTTTATACGGCATTCCTCATCGAATTACTGATTTGGTACCACTACCAATATTACCACTATCAATATCGATCAGATGCCATCTTTTCCCTGTTATTTATGTTTAATACACTTGTCAGAACGCACTTTTCTTAACAAAGCTATCTACATAGATAACATCATGCAAAAAAAAAAAAAAAAAAAAAAAAACTGATTGGCTTCTAGGATTTCTAGGGCTTTTGTATTAGTGTAGACTAATGGATCATATTGGATTATATACAATATTTTGTCTTTAAATATCTTATCCGGTGATTTTGACCAGTATCAGACCTATACTGATGCTATGTATGGGTCAGGCACACCCCTAATAGTAACCAATATTGTCTTATTAGAGCCAAGCTGGGCAATACGATGTATTAACATTAACAGCAGAAATGATATTACATTTTGCAGAGAATTTCACAGGTATTGTTGGTCATTTTAAAATGGAATGCATCATTGAAAGAGCCTGTGAACAAAACCAATACTACCACTACCACGCTATCAATATCTTTATCAATCAGATGCCATCTTTTCCCTGTTAATGATGATACATTTGTCTGAATGCATTTTTCTGAACATCCATCAGTGTTAACTTCGTTGACGAATAATTTTCTTCGTAGTTTTCGCCAACGAACCTTTTTTAAGACAAAACGAGACGATAACTAAATAAAACCATCATAAAGAAAACAAAAACAAAGTTAACTGACGTTTTCGTCAATGAATATAAACAAGACAAAAATGTTTGGCAGGGAGGATGTCCAATCAGAACTGTTTTTTTGTGAAAGGTAGGGACCAGTTAGGAAGATGATCTATCAGTGTTAATTTCGTTGACGAATAATTTTCATCCTAGTTTTCATCAACAAACCTTTTTTCCAAGAAGAAAACGAGACGATAACTAAATAAAAACAGCATAAAGTTCCTTATAAAATACATTATATACATGATTAATTACATGCAAGTAACTACAATATATGTAAAACTATGTATAACTACAATATATAACTACAATAACTGTAAAAAAAAGTATTTGATTTTGTTTTTGTTTTTTCAGACTTTTTCAAACAAACACATTTTAATATCAGACAAAGATAACCTGAGTAAATATAAAAGCAGTTTTTAAATGACGATTTCATTTTTTAAGTCAGTGAATATATTTAAACTGTGTGAAAAAGTGTTTTTCTTCTAAACTTATACAATTGGTTGTGCCACCCTCAGCAGCAACAACTGCAATCAAGTGTTTCCAATAACTGGCAACGATTCTTTGCAGATTTGTCATAGATTGGAAGGTTTTGAGCATGAACCAACATGACACAGCTTCTCAATCAGACGTTGACTAGACCACTCCAAATAAAACAAAAACTATATATATTTCTTGTCATTCCGAGGTGATCTAACGCTCTTTAGATCTGTTGGTGTGCTTCAAATCATTGTCCTGCTGCAGAACCCAAGTACGTCTGAGATTAAAGTCACAAACTGATTGTCGGACATTATTCTTTGGGATTTTCTGGTAGAGAGCAAAATTCATGGTTCCATTATTTGCAGCAACTTGTCCAGACCTGATCCTTACAACATCCTTAAAACATCATAATATGGCAAGAACTTATCAACTAAGTAAAGATTATAAGTAAGAAATGAAGATTAGTCAATCCAAAAAAGTTTAAGCACTTTGAACTTCCTCAAGTTCAGTCGCAAAGACTATCAAAAACTATATAATGATGAAACTGGCTCTCATCAGGATCACCCCAGGAAAGTTCTTTAGAGTTACCAGCCTCAGAAACTACATAATTAAGAGCTTCTAAATGCTTCTTTACAGAGTATTTGGGTTTGTTTAACACTTTTAAGTCACTACACAGTTCCTTATGTGTTCCTTCATAGTCTGGATGACTTCAGTATTAATGTACAATCTAGAAAAAAAAAATCGGATTAGTCCTGTACAATATTCTTTTTTTTTTATTTAGACCATATTGCATTCATTCAATTCAATGGAGATTGACATTCTGACATTGTGAATATAATACTCCACAGCACAATCACATATCAAAACCTCATTCCAATTCGTTCCAAATGCCCATTCCAAATCCAGACTGACTGAAATCCAGGCGATATATTGGATTTATGGTCGTTCAAACACCTTCAGGATGAAGAACGACTGTTTAAACTGGATTATAAATCAATCCATATCCTGATCATCCTCATAATTCTAGCAGAGGAAGTGCAGACAATGAGTAATTTAGCATGAAAGTGTCTAAAACATCCCCTGATCCCTTTTTTGGATCTTATCAGAGCACATTATTATTTTTTTTTTGTCCCTCAACCTCCCTCACTGTTCAGTGTGGAGGAGCTCACACACCTTCCCTCTTTCAGATGGAATCTTATCAGAGCTCCACTCCCACTTATATCAGATCTGCTGCAGCTAACTTATCACAGCTCACCTGAAGAAGAGAGAGAGAGAGAGAGAGAGAGAGAGAGAGCCGGCGATGGGAATCCGACAGAGAGACAGATACAGAGAAAGGGCCTGATTGCCAGCATGTCCCTCAGCTTTCTACAGGAATAAGCTGGGGGGATGGAAAGTTGTTAAGCCGGGTGTTTATCAGAGAAAGGAAACAGAGAGCTGGAGAGAGGCAGACATATTGCCTTGTGTCTCCCAAACAAAGACATTTGCACTCCCGACAAAAATCTGCCCACTGCCAGCCTTATCATGTCCTCGTGATGCAAGAGTCAGTGTGTGGCCCTTTGAGATATACCGCCAGCCAGAGCCGACTCGCAGAGAGAGAGAGAGATCACGCTACACCGACTTTACATATATATGTAATCCAGCACACGGGAGAAAGTGCGAGACAAACGCTACGGCCTTTTGAAGTCCCGAGCAGCAGACGGGATCATATAAAGCCTGTGAAAAGCTCTCGGCTATCGTCTACCATATCTTTGAAGGCTATTTTCGTTTCTACTACTGTACCACTGTCGTAGTAGGGCAGCATGATACGGACAGAAAGTATCTAAAAAAACTAATAAAATAAAATACTATTGAGCTACATTTTGAATATATTCTAGAACTACACAGAAACAGAAACCATTAAAGATTAGTCTGTGCTATTTCAACCAAAATAACTTGCTTTGGTTGGATTACATGAATGAAACCATGAATAATAATAATTCTAGACTAAATAAATTATTATTATTTTTTTTTTAGGTTCTGTAGTTGTTTTTTATTTGCTTGTGTTGTTATGATGTGGCAAATCTCAATGCTTATTTTATGTTTTTTTTTTACATGAAACTATACAATATAGACAAAAAAAATATATATATATATATATATGTATATATATATATATATATATATATATATACATATATATATATATATATATTGGAATGCCTGTTTATTCACTGTTTCTCCTGAAATCCAGGGCATTAAAAAAAGAATTGTAGATTATGTGGTAACATTGTACAATTAACAGTAGTTACAACTGTAATAAACATTGTTAAAGTGCTAAGTAATGCCTTAACGAATTATTAACTGACACTAGTTAACACATTATTAAATATTATTAAACTTTAAAGCTTAAGAATACTGTAAAACCCTGCCACTATGATCAGGAGATCGCTAGTTCGAATCCCGGACATGCAGCTTGCCTTTAGCTGCCAGAGCCCTGAGAGAGCACGATTGACCTTGCTCTCTCTGGGTGGGTAGATACCACTTTTTCCCCTCATCACTCCTAGGGTGATGTTGATCAGCACAAGGCTGCATCGGTGAGCTGATATATTGGAACCAAGTCGCTGTGCTTTTCTTTCGAGAGCGCTGTGATGCTACTCGGCAATGCTGCATCAGAGGCGGTGGTGTTTATCTCTTGTACAACTCATCCCATTCAAAAAAATGGATGGAACGTCATTATTCCAAAGAACTCTGTATTAGCAATTGGTACTAATCACGACTTTTACAATTTTAGGTAGCTGAACAGTGTCTATAAGTCAATAAATGCTCAAAACCAAACAAACAAAAACCTTAAATACATTTATTTCTGCATATTTTAGACCCAGTTCCTGTTTATTTCCTATACTAAATATGTACAAATAATATGTAACATTTGTTGTGAATTATCTTGCACATACCACATTTATGTATTTATTATATATATATTTTTTGTATTTCTAATATATTTGAAATATATTAATTACTACATCTTATATTTTGCATTCATAATGCTCTTTTAAAATATTTTATTAATAATTTAACAATTCATTATGTACTGTTTGTATTATTTAAATTTTGCGTGTTTTTTTTTTTAGGAATATTCTTTAGCATTTTTATTTATGAACTTATTTTGGATATTATTCTGAGAATGTTTTCCTAATTGCCCTTCTTTTCCAAAAGCAAAACAGTAATTAGTACATTACTGGTGTTTAATGATCCACTTTTGGTTTAATCAGTGATGTGGTTCATAAAATATCCACATGATATTTTGAACAAAATTGTATTAAAGAACTGCATGGTGCACGGTGGCAGTGCTGGGATGGGATGATGATTATTTGTAGCCTTTGGTGTTTAGACAGTTTAACTGCATTATGTTGTTTTATTTGGTTCGGTACCGCATGCATTGTTGTGGAAGGCATTCAATTTTTTTAGGGTTCCAGAAGAGATTTCAAGGTTAGTTAAAGCCTATTTTGAAGACATACAGTTTTGCTTTAGTGTAGGGGAGTGTGTCACATCTTGGCAACGACTGGAAATAGGTATAATGGCAGGTTGTACAATTTCACCGCTAGCGTTTACGATGGCAATGGAGGTGATTATTAGGGCTTCTAAGTGGGTCGTAGGCGGGGAGAGGCTGCATGATGGCACCCGGCTCCCACCAGTTAGGGCGTTTATGGACGATATGACAACATTAACGACCACGGTGCCATGTACCCGGCGACTGCTAGGGAAGTTAAATGATAATCTTAGGCTGGCTAGGATGAAAGTTAAACCGAGCAAGTCTAGGAGTGTATCAATCGTTAAAGGGAAATTGATACAAGAAAGGTTTATGATGGAGGGAGAAGTCATATCATCTATATTGGAAAAGCCAGTTAAGAGTTTAGGTAGGTGGTATACTGCAGCACTGAATGATAAAGAGCAGGTGGAAGGGTTGAGGACAGAAATGGTGGAGGCCATTAATAGAATTGATAAGTCTTTTCTGCCAGGTAAATTAAAATTGTGGTGTCTGCAGTTTGGTTTGTTGCCTCGTCTAAGGTGGCCACTTACAGTTTATGATATTCCGATTTCTGAAGTTGAGAGGTTAGAAAGGGTTATGAGCAAGGCTATAAGGACATGGTTGGGGGTGCCGCGTTGCCTTAGTAGTGTGGCGTGGTGTGGGAGAGGGATGCTGGAACTGCCGTTGACGAGCTTGGTTGAGGAGTTCAAATGTGCTAAGGTAGGACGTGAAATGCAGTTGTTAGGGTCAAAAGACGGGCTGGTTAAAGCAACAGCACCAGTGACTAGGTCTGGGAGGAAGTGGAATGCTCGAGAAGCTACTCAAGCCGCAAGGAGGGCACTGGAGCACAGGGATGTTGTGGGGCAGGTGCAAAATGGGAGGGCAGGATTAGGTTTAGGTGATTCTTGGAAAGCATTCGGCAAGGCCACATCACCTGAGAAAAGGCGTATGGTTACAGGGTTTATTCGTGAGCAGGAGGAGGAAGCAAGGAGGGCAAAAGCAGCAGGGCAGAGTAAACAGGGGCAGTGGATGAGATGGGAAAGTGTAGAGAAGCGGAGAATCACCTGGCGAGAGTTATGGGGATTGGATACAGGCCGTATAAAGTTTCTTTTGGGAGCTACATATGATGTTCTGCCAACGCCACAAAACCTTGCTCAGTGGGTGGGTGAGGATCCAAGTTGTAAGCTATGTGCAGGAAGTGGCACGCTGAAGCACATTTTGTCGGCATGTAAGGTGAGTCTATCCCAGGGGCGCTACACATGGAGGCATAATCAGGTACTTAGATCTCTTGCAGGTGCACTTGATAAGAAACGGTTAGAAGTTAATAACATGCCCGTGGTAGGTTGCAGTAGGGTAATAACGTTTGTGCGTGAGGGGCAGCATAGTGGAGAAACAGCACAGTGCTTGAAAACTGCTGGTAAGTGGGCCAATGCACGAGATTGGAAGTTATTAGTGGATGTAGGTAGTAAACTGCAGATCCCACAGTGCATTCTGGTTACAACCTTGAGGCCGGATGTAGTGTTGTACTCTGAAAGTAAGCGGATAGTGTATTTTATAGAGCTGACTGTTCCGTTTGAAGACGAGGTAGATGGAGCTTATGAAAGGAAAAGGCTGAAGTATACAGACTTGGTGGCTGAGGTGAGAGAGCGTGGGTGGCAAGCGTATATTAGACCGGTAGAGGTAGGTACTAGAGGCTTTGTTGCGAAGTCTGCCACAAGACTGCTGTCTGAATTCGGAATTAGAGGTCGTGTGCTAAGGACTGTAGTGAAGGAGTTGTCAGATGTAGCTGAAAGATCTAGTCAGTGGTTGTGGTTCAGAAGGGCTGAGGCTGTGTGGGGAAGGGAGTGAGTTTGTGCTTCTACAGCAAGCTTGGAGGGGGGTGGGTCTGGGACGCCAGACTTCACTGTTGAGCCTTCTGGAGGTGTCGTGGGCCTAATTCAGCGAAACACTGACGAAGGAAGGTGCCTACCTGATGACCCCTGAGAAGAGCTTGCACTGAAGTTTGTGTTGGAGTTGTTAGATGTAGCTGAAAGATCTAGTCAGTGGTTGTGGTTCAGAAGGGCTGAGGCTGTGTGGGGAAGGGAGTGAGTTTGTGCTTCTACAGCAGGCTTGGAGGGGGGTGGGTCTGGGACGCCAGACTTCACTGTTGAGCCTTCTGGAGGTGTCGTGGGCCTAATTCAGCGAAACACTGACGAAGGAAGGTGCCTGCCTGATGACCCCCGAGAAGAGCTTGCACTGAAGTTTGTGTTAAAGTTTGGATGAAGGGGATTGGTGTGGTCCTGCTCTTGTAATAATTTGTCTCATGAGTTTTTGTAGACGTCTGAGTACTTGGCAGTTGAGGCACGGACCATGAACATAGTTCGCTATGCTTCTGGATTCTTGTCGAGCCAGTATCAGATGGTAGTGGTTGCTGTGTTCTGCTCACGCAACTTATAATGTGATTTATTGTGTGTGATTGTGCTTAGGTAAGTGTGTTGTTGCCATAGTTAAAGGAAGTGAGCTTAGATTAAGGAGGGATTCTATGTGTTCATAGGTTATTTTTTGGTAGGTCTGTTACTTGGCAGTTGAGGCAATGGACCATGAACATAGTGTTAGGCTGTGCTTCTGGATTCTTGTCGAGCCAGTATCAGATTGTGGTGGTTTTGCTATTGTTGTTAGTTGAGTGAGTAGTAGATCCTGGCTGAGCCCTATGCATAACCCCAGCTGTTAGGTGCAGGATTTGTCAATTTCCTGTATTATATTACTAATTATTGATGTATTTATTATTCTGGGATGTGAACTTTTTGGAGGAATTTTAGGGGAAGGGGTTTGGGTAGGAGCGTGAATCTATCTATCTATCTATCTATCTATCTATCTATCTATCTATCTATCTATCTATCTATCTATCTATCTATCTATCTATCTATCTATCTATCTATCTATCTATCTATGATACTGTGATACTCTATATATATATATATATATATATACATACAATATAGATCATTCTCAACTATACTGCACAGCATCTGTGTTACTGAAGAGGATAAAATACTCCTAAATAAGCAAATACCAGGAACTATAGATTTAACAACCAATATTCTTCACTACAGGTTTATTACCCTGTTCATATGTTTAGCGCCACCATGTACAGTAATGAAGCAGTAACTTTAGTAAGTCAGGCTGTGCTCTCTCGGGCTCCGGCTGCTGATGCTGAAGCAACATGATTCAGGATTTAGCCTGCCTTGGACAGTATTGGAAACACTGTATTCTACTAAGATTGGTTTTACACCTACCTATACCTATATTTTATCCAGATCTTTGGACTTCTCAGTATGGTGTGAAACAAAACAGCAGGTGTGAAAGGTTCCAAAAAGCATGGTCCAAACCCAAGATGAAAAAAAAATAAAAATTGGTCCAACCATCAACTGAACAATGGTGATTTTCATATAAACTATAGGAGGTTGAGGAAGGCTATTATTTCTCATTAAACAATAGAAGAAGAAAAAGGACTGCTGTTCAGTGTCGAAATCTGACTCCCCTCTAACTGTAGATCAATCCATTTTTAATTTACCAATGGAACAAAAATGAAATCAAAGGGGAAAGGGCAAAGCTCAGTCTGCTGTGTGTCACTTGAATGGGCACACCTAGAAAGGCAACTTATAGAACTGACAACATTCTACAAACCAACCAGTGTCAAGTACAGAGATATGACAGATATTGACACAACATAAAGTTATTTAATGCATTTACTCACTAAACAGCAGGGTGAAACCAAAACTAACCAATCCAAACATGACAAAGTTGTTGGTTTGATACCTGGACTTGGCAAGCTGCCAGTGCTGTGACCTTGATTTTTGAAAATGTTTCTCTTTTAAATTTGTAAAAAAAAATCTGGTAATGTTGATGCAACATCACTTGTGTAAGTGTTTTAATTTTTTCGTTTTGGGACTCTTTGTTACTGTTAGTATTAATCTAGCAGAATGTTATAAGAGAAATGTTCTAATAATGTTGTGATACAAGCCATTATTATGTTACACATTTTTTAGTATGTTCCTGAAAGAGTATTTCTGTAAAGTTACAGGTAACAGGCCAGGATTTTTGTCAATTGTCTGCCTGACATTACATCACTTAATCTTTCTTTTCAAGCATTACATAAAAATCATTCATGGTTTACTGAAAACTGTAATTGTAACAGAACATATATTAGGAAATATTATCAGTAGGAAGTAAATCTGCTAATGTCAAAATATATTAATTAAAATCATAAAATTTGCTGTTTCATAAATTTCATTTAAAATCAATATTTTCCTGAATACAAATCAGACATTTCATGGGCTCCAGACCTTTTGTTTTTATTATGTTTGTTTAGTTTTTGCATCTATTTTCAAACCTGCAGAATTTGGGTTGATTCCTGTTACTGATCTGGAATTTTTAAGTAGAATAGAGAGAACAGGCAGCTTCTCCAAGTGTCCTGTAGGAGATTTCAAATCCCTCAAATTTTTTAGAATTAAAAGTATGGTATACAGTAAAAGTATGGTATATATTGTTGTCTAGTCTTGTGAAATATATACAATATATATATATATATATATATATATATATATATATATATATATATATATATATATATGTATGTATATATATATATATATACAGTGCCCTCCATAATTATTGGCACCCCTGGTTAAGATGTGTTCTTTAGCTTCTCATAAATTGAGTTTTGTTCAAAATAATATAGGACCACGATGGGGAAAAAAGTAAAGTCCAACCTTTAACTCAAGTAAATTTTAAGGGGGAAATAAAATCCCTGACTAAGAAATAATTATTCTTCATAAAATCACCTGTTCCACAATTATTGGCACCCCTAACAATTCTTAGGAAATAAATTTAATAAAAGTATTTCTGTCACTTCTACAGTAGTTTACGAAGTTGATCAGAGTATGTAGGAACATTTAATTAGTAATTCACAACTTCCTGTTTCCCTGGGGTATAAATATGACGTGACACAGAGGCCATTTATCTTTAACATGGGAAAGACAAAGGAACATACCATTCAAGTGAGGCAGATGTGTGTTGACCTTCACAAGTCAGGCAATGGCTACAAGAAAATCGCTACTCGCCTACACCTGTCCATATCTACTGTCAGAGGAATTATTAAGAAGTTTAAAACAACTGGAACAGTGGTAAACAAGCCTGGACGAGGACGCAAGTTTATTTTGCCACCACGCACAGTGAGGAGGATGATAAGAGAAACAAAAAGTTCTCCAAAGCTCACTGTTACAGAATTGCAACAAATGGTAGCTTCTTGGGGTCACAAAGTCTCCAAAACAACCATCAGGCGCTATCTACATGCCAACAAGCTGTTTGGGAGGCATGCACGGAAGAAACCATTTCTCACTCACAATCATAAACGCAAACGTTTGGAGTTTGCTAAGCGGTACTGGGACTTCAACTGGGACCGTGTGCTTTGGTCAGATGAAACAAAGATAGAGCTTTTTGGCAACAAATGCTCTTAGTGGGTCTGGCGTAACACAAGAGCTGAGTATGCAGAAAAGCACCTCATGCCCACTGTGAAATACGGCGGGGGATCAGTGATGCTGTGGGCCTGTTTCTCTTCTAAAGGCCCTGGGAACCTTGTTAGGGTGCATGGCATCATGAATGCTCTAAAATACCAGGACATTTTAAAACAAAATCTGGTGGCTTCTGCCCGAAAGCTGAAGATGGGTCGTCACTGGGTCTTTCAGCAAGATAATGACCCTAAACATGTGGCCAAATCTACACAGAAATGGTTCACCGCACACAGAATCAAGCTCCTCCCATGGCCATCTCAGTCCCCAGACCTCAACCCCATTGAAAACCTGTGGGGTGAGCTGAAGAGGAGAGTGCAGAGGAGAGGACCCAGGTCGTTGGATGATTTAGAGAGAATGTGCAAAGAGGAATGGTCAAAGATCCCTCTTTCTGTATTCTCCCATCTTGTGAAACATTACAGGAGAAGATTAGGGGCTGTTTTGTTGGCAAAAGGGGGTTGTACAAAGTATTAACATCAGGGGTGCTAATAATTGTGGCACACATGATTTGATGTTAAATAATTATTTCTTAATGTGGGATTTTTTTCCTACTGAATAAATTCACTTGAGTTAAAGGTTGTATTTTACTCTTTTTTCCATCGTGGTCCTATATTATTTTGAACAAAACTCAATTTATGAGAAGCTAAAGAACACATCTTAACCAGGGGTGCCAATAATTATGGAGGGCACTGTATATATATAAAATATATTAATCTTGGACCTGACTTGGATGTCCTTATATAATCGCATGCATAAAAAAGTGTACAGGTCTTCCTAATAAAAATTGCATGGCGAGTGTCTCTCCCCATGACTCATCTCTAAAGTCAGATTCAGTCAGGGGTTGATTTGACTGAATGCACATGAGCATATACGTGTGTGTTTATGTGTGTGTGTGAGTGTGTGTGTGTGTGGTATATACTCCTCCAGGCTATATGAGAACGAATGAACGAGAGAGCAAATAAGCCGGAGACCGCTGGGTAATCTGTATGTGTATTGGTTTGTGAGAGAGGTTTTTGGGTAAACAGAAGAAGCGACTGCAAAACACACACAGAGTTTTAGTGAAAGTCTCAGGGTTAATCATATATATTAAAGCAATACCTCACACACACACCAAATTCCCAGAGACAATCTCGCAGAGAGCCAATGGTCACAGTGAGTCTCTAAAGTGCAAAAGACATTTGGAATTGAAACTTAAAAACTAATTCGTGAATAAACACTCCCCCCGTCCCTCCCGTCTCGCCGTGCTGAACTCCTCTCAGTTCCTGGAGCTCAGCGGGGACATCCGAAAATCTACATCAGCAATTAGAGCTCTTTTATGGCAGCCTTTCCCGCGGGAGCGCCAAGCACCGCAGCTCCGGCTCCTCTCCCCCAGCTTTCTGTTGCCTAATAATCCCTTCTTTTCACCACCTAAGAGAGAGGCATTGTCAGACACCTACTGATGCTGTTAAAGACGCTGTCAGGCTCGTAAGGCCTTACTCCTCTTACATTACAGCTGCTGCCTGTTTGATGGAAATATGTACTTTTAAACTGAATGGAACAAAAGAACAAGAAAAATAAGGTTTTACTGCCACTTCCTGCCTGGTTCTGAGAGTTTCATCCAAAGTTGCCGTATGAAGAGCCGTCCCAATTACCAAGAACAACTTCAGCTACACACTAAGAAAAATAAGTACAGATTTGTACTTAAAAGAGTACAAAGCTTGTCGCTGGTGGTGTACCTTACATTGAGGTACAAAACAGTACCTTTCAGTGAGTCCTTTTTTGTACCCATGGTTTTTGTGCCAGTAAGGATTATAAAGATTATAAACAGTATCATTAACTGAATATGGGTTAAAAACCTGATGATCCAAAATTTATTATCAATGCAGTGATGCAGAATACTGAATGTACCTTTTGGCTGGTTAAATGGTACAAATTTGTACTTATTGCTGTTAGAAATTAGTTTGTACTTCAGCGGGAATCAAATCTGACCCTGTAAAGACCAATATTGTAATTGTGAGGGTACAATTATAAAGAGTGTACCTTTGAGTACAAAAAAGTACTTATATAGTACCTCTGTTTTTAGAGTGCATTGTGATTTCTGTTCTTTACTGAAAAACCTGCTGTTTTAGGTAAAAAAAACAAAACAAAACAATAAGACAGACTTTTTTATGTGCATTATGAGAGAGAGAGAGAGAGAGTCAGAAACGTCATTTTAACTACACACTTTGTTTTTACTATGGTGAATGAGCTACTGAGCTCTGGATTCCATCTATTACAGCAAGTTGTCCAGGCCCTGAAGCAGCAAAGCAGCCCCAGACCATCACACTACCACCACCACCAAGTTTTACGTTCCGTATGATGTTCTTTTTCTGAAATTATGTGTTAATTTTATGCCAGATGTAATGGGTTCTTTTGTGATCTTCTGGATGAGTTGTCCATGCCCTTTTGGAGTAATTTTGGTCGGCCCGTTACTCCTGGTCCGCTGAAAGTTTCAAAGCCTTAGAAATGACTTTGTAACCTTTTCCAGACTGACAGATGATCAATGACTTTGTTTTCTCATCTGTATTTGAAATTCTATAGATTAAGGCTTAAGGTGTTGCTTTTTGAGATCATTGAGCTGCTTCTATTTAAGTGATTTCTTGATTCTACAGGTCTGGCAGTAATCAGGTTTGGTTGCGGTTAGTAGTGAAATTGAACTCAGCTTTCCAAAAAGTGTGATTAATCACAATTAATTCATGGGGGCTAGATTGGTTTGTATAAAATCATCTTTTAAAATGTGCTTTTTATATTTACCCAGGTTATATTTGTCTTATATTAAAGTTTGTTTGACAATCTGAAAAAAATGTAAGTATAACAAAACACAAAAACAAAAGAAATCTGGGCTTTACAGTGGTGGAATAATGCTTTCAGAATATTACAGCATGTTAACAACATTTTATTCTTTTTACTTGTAGCATTTGGGTGGGTTTATGTACTAACATCTAATCTCCATTCATTCAAGTATTAATCTTTTAAGTTTCAAGCTTCTTTCCATTGCAGACGTTACCATAAAGCAGCTTTACAGAAATCCATGTCCAAGCCCCAAGCAGGCATGCCAAGATAGAACCCCAATGCCAACAATGACAGGAAAAGAGAATCTCTCATATTGAGATAAAGAAACCTTCATATAAAAAAGACATGCAATAAGAAAAAAAACATTGAGAAAACCTGATAAATTAGAAATTAGATTAATTGACTAGTTAATAAAGCATCACTACATTAATCCATTTTAAATAATTTTGCAACCCAAATGACACAACGGCAACAGAAAATTCCAAATGAGCAGTTTTTCTGGCTCAATTGTAACATACTGTATGTATTGTGAAATATGTTTTGCAACTTCAATGTTTACATAACAAATTAAACTCTCAAAGTGCTGTTATTTAAAAAATATATATCAATTACAATATTAAGTGAACTGAAGAGAGTGAGAAACAGAGGAAGATAAAAACATAAAAGACTTAACATGCCCTATCTAAAATCTCATGTAAATAACTGCCAGTATGAGAACTGAAATCTACATTTTTCTTCAATTATTTATTCAATTAGTCATATTTTTTAACTCAAATGGAATGGAAGCCTCTGCTGAGTGCCCGCTCTCCAAATGCAGTTTGGAGTTTTTGTGTGTTTCGTATTTATTTTTGGAAGTTAATGAGATGTGGAAGATTGCTTATTATTACGTATAGAGCTAAGTGGGTTCAGCACTGGAGCTCCAGGTTCTCATCACAATAAAACAGTTAATCTGATGTGAACATATTTGTTTTGGGGGCTAAGAAATATCAACATTCATTAGATCAGGATTGCTGAAGGAAAGTTAAAGATTATTCCAGTTATCTTCACCTCTCTGAGCACTGAGCATTTTATTCAGCCCGCACCCATAGGAAACATTCTCCAACTTATTCTCCATATTATAAAGCCTAAAACACATACTACAGAGATTTCCCAGAAAGCTTTGCTGGCAGGCTTACCTGTAGATGTCTCTGGCCATCCCAAAGTCTCCGATTTTGGCCACTCTTCCAGGGCCTTTACAGGTGAGCAGGCAATTTCTTGCTGCAATGTCCCTGTAAAAGAATATACATCAGGTTTAGGATGAGCTGAGTGTCACAAGCATTCATATCCAGCACTGTGTCGGGTGATTTCTGATCACTTCCTAATGATAAATGTACAAACTGGATTCCAAAAAAGTTGGGACACTAAACAAACTGTGAATAAAAACGGAATGATGCAATGATGTGGAGATGGCAAATTTCAATATTTCATTCATAATAGAGCATAGATGACAGATCAAAAGTTTAATCTGAGTTAATGTAACATTTTAAAGGAAAAATATGTTGAATCAAAATTGCACAGTGTCAACAAATCCCAAAAAAGTTGGGACAAGTAGCAATAAATGGCTGGAAAAAGGAAATTGAGCATTTTACAAACAGCTGGAAGACAAATTAACACTAATTAGGTGTTAGGGTTCTATCTAGGTCAATTGACAACATGATTGGGTATAAAAAGAGCTTCTCAGAGTGTCAGTGTCTCTCAAAAGCCAAGATGCTAAGAGGGTCACCAATTCCACCATTGTTGTGCAGTGCAGCAATAACAGAATGGTGTTACCCAGCGTAAAATAGCAAAGAAGTTATCATCATCAACCGTGCATAACATCATCAAAAGATTCAGAGAATCTAGAACAATCGCGGTGTGTAAGGGTCAAGGCTGTAAAACTCTACTGGATGCTTGTGATCTTCGGGCCCTTAAACATCACTGCACCTCAAACAGGAATGCCACAAAATAACAGAATGTTCTGATGACCTGAAAGGTGAAATTATGGCAGACTGAAGGTTTGGGGATTTTCTTACAGGATTCAGTAATAATGTTTAAAAATGAGAATATCCAGAACATTGGGGTACACCAAGTGGATCCTTACACCATCTATGTGGGGGCCGGAAAGTGATGCTATGTAATGTGTATGTGACTAGAAATCCTGAAGCTTAAATGTTGAATGTTCACACAATGGTAAATGTGGGGCGCTGGAGTAAAGAATGCATGATAAATTGGATAACGAAAATCTTTTTTTGTAGTTTATTATAAACATCTCAGCTTGGTTGCAAGGATTTCTAAATTAGAATTAATTTGCAGAGTATAAAAGAGCATTTTTTTTACACCTGTAGTTGTGAAAGTTTCTATGATCTGGATCAGTTGATGAGTTTGTTTGTATGGAACAATTTTTTCCCTCTGTTTGGTTTGGTTTGGTTTCACACAGGCATAAACCTAGATGCACCAAAATGCGCTTTGTCTTCTCTGATTGGTCAGAGCTGTCTGGTGCGAGTCTGGAGCAAGAAAGTGAATATAAGCAGTGAACGCTGCACATACTGCACTCGCTTAGTGTGTAAACAGCATGGAGCAGACAGCTTTTGTTCATAGCAGTACTGTATCAGATCTGATTAAACTGTGCCCTGTCACCAGTTTAGCTCAATTAAAAAAATATTATATTTGATAGCTCGGTTGCGAGATCGAGATCAGATCATTTTTTTATTTATTTTTTAATTGTTTAATTATTGTTTTTGTGACTTACAACATGAATACCAAAACAAAAAGTGTTAATATACTGTATTAACAAGAAGAAACAATAACAAAAATTGAATTAAGTTATTCTTTACTTTGTATTTGAATATGGGATCAGTTCTAGGCGACACAATCTGAAGAAAGAACAAGGCCATGTTCTGAAGAATCGCTTGATTTTTTTTTTTTTTTTTGCTTTAATTCCAAGCTGGAACAAGTTAGCCTACCTTAAAGCGTAGGCAGATGTGTACAAGGTCATTAAGAATCAAAGAACTGTGAGTTTTTTTTACACAGTTTGAGTGTAAAGTAGCTAAATACAGCCGTGTGGAAGGAAGTGTGCGGACAAAACGTTCCGTGTGACTCGCTGTGCCTCTCCATTAGCTGCACTGATGATTGGACTGTACATGCAGTGTAAATGAGCTCTAATTGCACTCCTTTATCACCTGTCGCCAGTGTGAGAGTGTGAAAGTGTGGAGAAGTAGCAGAAGTTGTGTCTCAGGTAAAGACGAGGGCTCTGCTGAGATCAGCGTGGCTGAGGGAAGTAATTGTGCTGAGTTTAAGGAATAGTGTAGAGTGGCAGCCACCTGCTTAACATGGACAGACAGCATTGGGTGCATTGGTGTGTGTCAACACCATGTCATATGGTAAAAATTAAAGTATTATGGTTATTTATCATAAACTCTTCAATGTGACAGATGAGGAATAGCGCCAGCAAAGGTTACGAGAATTTAGTTTTTTTTTTTCATAAAAAGGTATTTCCAAAATAATTTAAATTATAATATATTGCAAGAATTCAATTAAACGTCTTTCTATGTGTGTAAATCATGAAAAATAATGCAAAAGGTAACATATTTGCACGTGAGCAATGCTATACTTTTATATAGTAATATATAGATAAAGAATCAGTATAAATTGACTTACATTATCACCTGCTGTTTAAACGTAACCATACACACACACACACAAGGGTGGTTGACATATTTGGCTGAATATATATATATTTGGAAATATTTGGTAGAATATAACACAGTGATTTCCGTGACTTCATTTAGAGATTTTCATATATATATATATATATATATATATATATATATATATATATATATATATATATATATATATATATATATATATATATATATATATATTATAATTTTTTTCAGCCAAATATGTCAACCACCCTTGTGTGTGTGTGTGCATGGCTACGTTTAAACAGCAGGTCCAAAAAAATGGCCCAACACCAACCAAATTTCTCACCTGCTCTGATGTTTTTCTACTGTAACCCATATCTGACCAGCTCTGTCTGACCAGCTCACGGTTTTTAAGTGGAACACATGCGCAGTAGAGCAATGCTTCACATTAAGTTTCCCTTTAATCCTTGTGAAAATCTCAAGCGTTATGAATGAGTTCAGGCTGCAGCTCATCTTATCAAAGAGAATTCTCTCAAGTTTGCTGAAAAGTTTATTCAGCCAAGATCAGGTTATTAGATATGATCTTTTAGTTTATATATATATATATATATATATATATATATATATATATATATATTTTTTTTTTCTTTCTGTAATTGTCCTGTCCTCTGTGCTGTTGTAACATTGTGAATTTCCCCATTAATTTTGGGATTAATAAGGGTTTATCTTATCTTATCTTATCTTATCTTATCTTATGCAACATTTAGCCAATTTATTCTAAACTAATATTATTGAGAAGAGAAAATTGGTTTGTTATACCTGTGAATGAACTGGTTCTCTTCTAGGTACTGGCAGCCACGTGCTATGTCTTTCGCTATATTGAGAAGGTCCACCATGGTGAGGCTGGAGGGATGCTCCTACAAGAAAAACAAAAAAAAAATACACAATTTTAAAACAATGAGAAGCAACAGACTGGCTACAAGTTTAACTATGATTGAAGAGACTTAAAGAGGAAGATACAGAGCTCTAGAAAAAAGAGACAACCTAAAAATGATGAGTTTCTTTGAATTTTATCAAATTGAAAATCTCTGGAATATAATCAAGAGAAAGATGGATGATCACAAGCCATCAAACCAAACTGAACTGATTGGATTTCTGCACCAGGAGTGAGTAGCATAAAGTTATCCAAAAGCAGTGTGTAAGACTTGTGGAGGAGAACATGATGCCAAGATGCATGAAAACTGTGTTTAAAACCAGGGTTATTCCACCAAATATTGATTTTTGAACTTTTAAAACTTTATGACTATGAACTTGTTTTCTTTGCATTATTTGAGGTCTGAAAGCTCTGCATCTTTTTTGTTATTTCAGCCATTTCTTATTTTATGCAAATAAATGCTCTAAATGGAATTTGGGAGAAATGTTGTCCGTAGTTTATAGAATAAAACAATCTTCATTTCATTTCATTTTACTCAACATATACATATAAATAGCAAAATCAGAGGAGAAACTGATTCAGAAACTGAAGTAGTCTCTTATTTATTTCCAGAGCTGTATATGTAAGTAATTACAGTACAATATTAGAGCAAATTGATTCGTTATTGGGAAAATTGGGGCTCCTCTAGCCTAGATACAAAATGAGATGCAGTTTGAGGTGGATCCAAATGTCGTCAGATCCCATCAGAACTTGGGTTTGTTGCTAAGCACAATACGCTTCAAGGTCATAGCAATCCAGGTTTCTTGTTCACAACAATAGTGCGAATAAAGGTGAAAAGAGAGAATTGTTTTTGTCAGTGAATGTAGGTGTCAGAAATCTTCTTACCAGTCTGGGTCTCGTCTCCCTAAGGAAGCTCTTGAGGTCTCCTCCAGCCATCAGCTCCAGCAGAATGAAGCGTGGCAGAGCCTGTAAACTCACGCCTATACACCGCACTATGTTCTGATGGCTGAACTTACTGCCAGAGAGAGAAAGAGGGACAGAAAAACAGGTAAAAGTAAAAAAAAATGTGTGTGTAGAACAGCCATTAACCTCCTAGGACCTGGCGTCCACATGTGTGGACATCACATTTTGGGGTGTCTAGGCTACAACACTAAATTTTGCTCTACAAAGGCCTGGTGTCCTCATATGAGGTCATTATACTGTCACATCACTAGTGGTGACTGAAGAGTTTAACATGTTAAAGTTTACATTTTGTTCAGAAGCCATATTGCTCAAAGAGGCACAATTGTTGTTTGTACTTATTGCGACTTCACTGTGTTCTTTCAAAATATAAAACTAACGTCCTCATGTGTGGACATCATTTTTCTCAGAAACTACATAATGTAAAACGATAATTCTCTGTTTTTACATTAATCAGCCCAATTAGCCCAAATTGCAACGAAAAATAAAAACTGTATGCCATGCAAGAGTTTGGTTTTTAGGAGGTTAATTAAAAGGTATTCATTTTTTAGAACATGCTAATGAGAGAATTATACACATATAATATACATTTTTAAACAAATCAATAATGGGACCTCTAACAACCATGCAACTTTAAATACAGAAGATCACCAAGATCAACCCAGCCAGTTTGCATTGCTTTTAAAAGAATTATAGGTTTAAAAAAATAAACTTTAATTACTTACATGCAGATTTTGGGTAGAAATTGAGTAAGTGGCGTCTGACTTGTGCACATTCTTATATATTTTGTCTGTGTTTATGTATGTTTATACCTGATTATGAGAGCTTCCATCAGAAAGTCCAGTTCATCCTGCTCAGAACACACTTCAGGGAGCGTCTGGTTTGAAACACAGATGTCAATCAGAGCCATCAATACAAAATACTACTATTAAAACATGAGATATGATTCAGTCTTAAATAAAAAACCCAAATTAACAATATATTATCTACACAAATTGTTCAAAACAAATCTAAAAATTAACAAGGGTACATCACACAGCTATAAATGGTACCTTTTGTCATCTTAAAACCTGAATTTTGACAGGCATTGGTGTATGGACAAAATATTATAATATAATATCTGCTATAATTTCTGAAAAGCCACATGTATTAATTCTAAAAACAGGATAGTGTTTGGTAGGTCCCTGGATCTTTTTATGACTGTAAAAGATTTTGCAGGTTACCTGACTAACTATAATGCTGCTAATATTACTGATACATGAGCAACTGCGAACGTAGACCTATTCGAACGGCAAACTCAGCCTTTATCTGTTCAATTATACAATGTCCAACCGAAACACGTAGAATTAAAAGAATTCTAGGAATTAAAACAAAATTCAGGAACTGGCACATACAATTGAAACCAGGTAGGAGTGCACAAGATCTTCAAGTTAAGAAGTACTTAGTGAGTTATGAATGGGTATGAATGAGTAAAATGTACTTTAAAAAAAGTTTCCCAACTTTCTGCATTTGCTTTTTTAAAGTAAATCTAATTTCAGATCAATTTAAGTAACTTCAACTCGGCTTCAAGACTTAAATGTTACATAGAGTAAATGAGTGAACTGAACTTCAGTCAATCCTTTCTTTTAGTAAACTTTACTTCATTTATTTTTGCTGAATCACTCCTTTCTTTTAGTAAACTTTACTTCATTTATTTTTACTGAATCAATCCTTTCTTTTAATAAACTTTACTTAATTTTTTTTGCTGAATCAATCCTTTCTTTTAGCAAAATTTAACTTAATTTCTGCATACAATATTACCTTATTACTATTACTTAACTTATACAATATTACTCAAATTATTTATGATACATAATATATTATAATTCCTGATTTTTTAAGTTAAAACACATTCAAATATTTACATAACCTCAAAGCTTTATTTCGTAAACAGACCAAGTCTCACTGTCTCAACACATGGATGTCATGTAATACATTCATGTGTTGAAAGAGTGTAATATGTATGTTTTAACTAAAATATAATAATGTTTAAGTTAAGTAATTGTTAAGTAATTAAGTAATTAGGTAATATTGTATGCAGAAATTAGGAAAAGGTTACTAAAATAAAGGATTGATTCAGCAAAAATAATTAAGTAAAGTTTACTAAAAGAAAGGATTGACTGAAGTTCAGTTCACTTATTTACTCTATGTAACATTTAAGTCTTGAAACCGAGTTGAAGTTACTTAAATTTACCTGAAATTAAATTTATTAAAAAAAAAAGCAAATGCAGAAAGTTGTGGACCTTTTTTTTAAGTAAATTTTATTAATATTTTTTCAGTGTATTTTAGCTATGAAGGGTTTCTGTAAACATACGCTTACCTTCACTGCTACCTGCATGGGACTGGGTTCACCTGGTATTCCAACTGCCAGACCCTCATAGACCTCTCCAAAAGCTCCATGCCCCAAACCCCTACACAAACACAAGCACACACACACACACACACACACATAGACACATGCACAACTGAATTATAAACACTGTTTGCTTTTATATATCTGTATTTTAACCTGAAGTAACACCAACATGTACTGCAGAAGACCAAGCAAACTTTTGAAACATGTTAATGGATTCAGCACACCCAGAGATAACATGCTGGGTTCAGAGATGTTAGCTGACCTGGTCAGAGAGATGTTGCGGCGGGGAACCTCCTTCAGGTCGTTCACAGATGCCGCCTTTCCAGCGAAGCAGTAGTTTGGGTTATAATCGGTCATGATGGTGGATGCTCTCAGTTTACTCAGCTTGCAGTCTGGACTCTGCAGCTCCAGCTGAATGGACTGCAGCTCGGTGTGCTTGCGTCTGTACACTGGAGATCACACAAAACACAGGAATTAGCATTTAGCAATTCACAATCAACACACTACACACTAGTGCAGGTTTACAGCTTTAAGCTCTTCCATCCAACCTTTATTCTATTCAACATTGATCTGTATCCAATCACAGGACCACTGTTGATCATACTGTTTGTCACTTGAGTGGTTGTTCATTCTCAGCACAGCGACACTTTCAATTTAATTTGTGGACGCAGTAATGAGGAAGGTGCTGGTATGAGTAAAACAGGTACATCTCAATGTGTCACTGCTGGTCCACCATCCAAATACAGTTTATACAGTATATCCAGCCAAGAGCAGCTCTGGATTTAGTTCCTAGCTTGTCAAGCTGGTTACGTTTAGTTAAAATGACCAACAAAAATGTGACCAAGCTAAACAAACACTATGACCAAACTTGACCAAGCTATTGGACCAGTAGGGCCAGCATCACCAACACAGCCAACAGATAATGTTGCAGGAATGTTAAGCAATGTTTCGAAAAGGTTTCAATAAGGTTAACTAGTAAAGTTACATAAACAATGTTCCAGGAAGGTTCTGAAATCATGTGACATAATAATCGTTTGCATCCCACGTTAGACATTAGAACATTCGCACATGGAGAATGTTCACAGATGGAAGAATACTTTAACATTATGGAAATGTTGAAAGTACCAACTGGTTGGCCATTAAGACCAGCATTACTAAGCTAGCCAACAATAATAACCAGCGAGAGCAAGCTGGTCAACTAGCATGATCAAAGCTGACCAAAATCCAAGAGAATTATGCTGTTTCACAACGCAAAGAAAAAGCAGCAACTATTGTTCAGCACCTCCAAGAACTCCTTCCTTCAAGACGCTGAGAAAACTATTCCAGGTGACTCTCCCTCATAAAGACACTGAGATTAAAATACCAAGAGTGTGCAGATCTGTCATCAAAGATAAATGTGATACTTAGAAGAATCTAAAGTAAAACATTTTGGCATATTTTGTAACATAATTTTGTTACAAAATAATTCCACAATTGTTCCTGTATAGCTTTAATATAGTCTTCAGTATTAAATTTAAATACTTCGATTAAAATGGACAAAACTAGACAAAATATATGTAAATGGAAATGTATATGCTTATATTTAGCAGAAAAATCTGCCAATTGAGGTAAGTAAGTTTCGCTTAGAGAGATTTTTTAAAATAAGCTAAGATTTTTGAGATTGTAAAATCTTATCGGAGAAAAAAAAAACAAGATTTATAGCTTTGAAATTGGTTAATTTCACTTGCTAAGATTTAGATTAAATAAGAATAGGAGTGTCCAGCCAGATTTGTGACCAGTACACTGCAAACAACTAAATCTTAGCAAGTGAAACTATCTCATTTCAAGGCAGTATATCTTTTTGTTAGTAAAAAATTCTTATCAGAGAAAAAAATAAGACTCATTTTAGGAATAATTATCTTATTTAGTCTCAACTATTTTTTTTTTATTATTTTAAGTAATTTACTATCAAAATAAGCACAAAAAGCCACGAGTGAAGTTATTCTCAAAATAAGTTAGTCAAGTCTTATTTCACTAATTTTGAGACTTTGTTATTACTTATTTTAAGGAATATTACTACGTTGTTTTTTTTGCTTTTTGTTTAATTTAAGTATTTCGGTTCCAATTTACAGATATTCTAGATATTAAGTCTAGTTTTTGCAAGTCAATTTCTTTTTGCAATGTACTGTACATAAAACATCCTCTGATATATATTTTTTATGGTTATTTCCATGACTTTTGTCATGTCAGAGTATTGAAACCCAGAACTGAGAAAACTCTGGACAGAAAAAGATAACCTATGTTTCCTGTATATCACCATAGTAGATTAACAATATATGTATGTGTGTGTGTGTGTGTGTGTTGGGGGAGGGGAGCTTACATAAAGTGTCCAGGGAGTGTACACTATATTCTGGCGGCAACTCAAGCGAGTGCAAACAGCTGTTAAAACCAGCAGGCGCAATAAAATACAGTCAGAAACAATTCCGCCTGAACAAAAATACACACTCGTGTAAACACCTTGACACTAATGCATAAAACAAACAGGACACATGCACGTGCACATGCCTACACACACCCACACACAACCACCTACACACACACACACACTTACTTACACACTCACACACACACACACACACACACACACATCAAGCCTAGCAGCCCTGACCCAAGCTGTAAACACATTAGTGTTGACTGTGAAAGTGATTTATTCATAGATCCGTAATGGACGAGGCTTGTCAGGGGACGGTTAACTGGCCATCCATCATCAGTCCGTTTCATTCATCAGTGGGAGACTGCTACTCTTCCCAGTCTGGACGGCTCTCGCAGATGATGGGATGTGTGGTGTGATGGCTCAATGAGTGTGTGGGAGAGCATGATAAGGCTGTGCTGAAACACGTGCCTGCCTGGTGCTCGTACACACACACATTTACACACACACAAACGAGTCAAAACTGCAATGTGTGAGGTTGCTACCACCCCTAGATTGTCTGCAAATATTGCAGGTCAAACATGCCGTTTGCAAATCACTTTCATTGCTGGTGTTCAGGAGTGTGATTTAGTGTGCGTTTGTGTTAAAATATGCAATTTACTCTTTTGTATGGGTGCGCTTTAATTTATTTTTTTCTAGTGCTCTGCAGAATTGTGAGATTTTATTTATTCATTTACACTGTGATGGTACACCAACAGCTCATTTAAGGGAACAGCTCAAAAAATGTTATTTTAATCTTTATTCTGTTCTTTGTTAAAGTAAAAGCTGGATTTGTGTCATTTGTACGGGGGTGTACAAGTGCTAAGTGCACACAACGGCACTTCTGCGTGGCTAAAATACAGAAGGATTGCGCGTCTGACTGTTGACTGTTGTCAGGGTTTAAATCAGTCAGTTGCGCACCTTTATTTGCCATCGCCAGATATTTACCTGAACACACCTCACTTCCAGACCACCACACCAGGCTTAATGGCGTGGGCTTAGCCAATTAACCCACTTACTTACTAACACCCCTCTTTCACTTGAAATACTCCTAAGAAGAGACTAGGACATTGAGGACAAACGCAAACCTCCTCCCATACATGTGAAGTCAGCCACTGCCTCTTGTGAACATAGCAGTGGAATGTAATGATTGGGTTATTTTTTTTTAACCCTTTCAGGCCCGTGTCCATTACAATGGGCATCATGTATTTCCTTTTTTTAACTGCACTAAAAAAAAACACTGAATCCCAGCGACTCAGATTCAACTCGACAAAGTAAGAGCTATTTTTTACTAATTTTATGTGGTTGAGAACACTTTTTCTAATCTTTATTAAATTTTACTTTACTTTATATTAAGGACGGTTTGTGAAATAAAAAGTTCAATATCAAATAGAAAATACAATTTTTAAACATCAAAATGCAATTAAATGTTTTAGCTATTTGGATTTCATTTTATTTTATCGAGTTTGAATTAAAACAGTCCTGTTTTGTTTACATCACAGAAATAAAACAGCATTCTTATATTCTTATTTTCTTACATTTTTCCATCACTGGAACATAATTCAGGTCCGAAATGGTTAAGTTGATAATCATTCATTCTGCTCTACAACACTGAGGGTATTTAAATGCTTTAGTGCAGGTCTTACTCTTCCAAAAAATATGGTTGTGATGTGCCTCCTACCTCACATGAATCATTTGTTATTTATGACTTCTCTTTTCTTAGCGCTTCTCATTTTTATGAGCAGGGCCACCCCGCTGGCGGCTCTGAAATGCGATGATTGGCTGTTACTCACTGATCATGACTCCGGACACGGCCAGCAGCAGAGCGGCGATGAGTGCAGAGGTGCCCACAGACAGCCCCAGAGCCAGGTGAGAGAGAGAGGGCGGATGCAGCAGAGAAATCTCTGGAAAATCACATTCACAAACAAATATATCCCGGGTTTTAGAAGGAAGCCACCTTACAGCCTGTTTCTATCTACAAGAAAACAACTTGAGGGTGAACAAGCTGTCACTGTGAGTGATGGGTGATGGTTCTTCGTTCTTATAAGCAGAGGTGGAAAGTAACTAAATACATTTACTCACATTACTGTAATTGAGTAGATCGTATGAGTAATTTGTCATTTTTAAAGTAGTTTTTAAAATTTTTACACAATTTGTAATTTTTACACAAGTAATTTACTTTGCTACTTTGGAAAACTCCCCGTTCCTGAGTAAAAAATAAAATGCTGGAAAAAAATTTGAGCTTTGTTCTCCATGGCAGCGCAGCTGAACTTTTCCATGCAGTGTTTATCACGATTAGCGGGAGAGGTGCTGTGTAAATTAGCTGTGTAGCCTGGGGTCTATGCTACCTATCGATATGTGCTTCTTCACGACACTACACATGCGCCGACCAACATTCTTTTTGTATGTTTTCATGTTTTTAATGATAATTCCTTTTTTTTGTCATACTAATATTTGTAAGATTATCAAACAAACTTTAATAACAGTGTTAGTCCTGATGCTTTCAATCTGCCCCTTCAGGACAATTGTTCCACTAAAGACTCCATTTCCCAGCATTCTCAGCCCATGGACTACAATGACTTGGATGATCACATGACACTGCAGCATTCAGCATCCCCCACATTCTGATCATTCTGTTCATTTCCCACACCTGTGTTCACCTGTATAAACAGCCCTATGTTTTCTTTGCTCCTTTGCTCCTGGAGTCTGCTGGAGTCTTAAAGCCTTGATTTCATAACCATTTCCAGACTGATAGATGATCAATGAATTTGTTTTCTTATCTGTTTTTGAATTTCTTCATATTGGGGCATAATGTGTTGATTTTTGAGATCTTTTATCTGCTTCATGTTGTCAGACAGGTTCTAATTAAGTGATTTCTTTATTCTACAGGTCTGGCAGTAGTGAAATTGAACTCAGCTTTCCAAAAAGTGAAATTAATCACAATAATTCATGGAGGCAAAGACTTTTAAACTTTAAGATTTTAGAAATAGTGTAAGATTATGTGAATATTTAGATGAATGTTAAGATCTGGAAGATCATTCCCAGCTCTGACATCTGATTCTGAGGTCAATGGAACACAGCACACTTATTTTAAGTAGGCCAGACATCATTTTTACAGTGTAGCTGTAGATTTATCATTGTTTTAACGGTCTCACAGACTCTCTATCTGTGGTCACTCACCTGTAGCGTTGAGGCAGAGCACTCCATCACTGGCCAAGACAAGACCTTCATCACAGTAACACTCCGTTCCCTCTAACGTCTCGCGGCACTCTCCCGACTCACAGTGACTGCAGTTCTGTACCGGGTTAATGATCACTTCACCGTCACCCTCCATGGCTGAGAACATCACAAACAGACACAAAAAGAAGGTAAATAATCTAGTATTATTAAACAGACTAAACAGGGATGATAAACTGTTTTAAAATTTTTGCCATGTAAAAACAAACAAAAAAATGTTTTGATCTGATTTGAATCTGGCGGATGTGAAGTTAAACATTTTACATTGATTTCCAATTAAAACTATTTAATTTTTCATTTAGAGAATTTATTTGCAGAAAATGAGAAATGGCTAAAATAACAAAAAAGATGCAGAGCTTTCAGACCTCAAATATTGCATAGAAAACAAGTTCATATTCATAAAGTTTTAAAAGTCCAACAATCAATAATTGGTGGAATAACTCTGTTTTTTAATCACAGTTTTCATGAATTTTGGCATGTTCTCCTCCACCAGTCTTACACACTGCTTTTGGATAACTTTAAGCCACTCCTGGTGCAAAAGTCAAGCAGTTCAGATTGGTTTGATGGTTTGTTATCATCCATCTTCCTCTTGAGTATATTTCAGAAGTAGAAGTAGAATTTTAAATGGTCTCTTATTTTTTTCCATAACTGTAGACATTTAGAGATATCTTTAGTGTTACCTTTGAGTGCATCCATAAATATCTCTCCATCAGGGCTAATAAAAGAGATTCCATCCTCTCCATCCTGTTCAGGGTCATTGTTTGCTGAAGCACCGCCACCTATGAGCATAGAGGTACAAAAAAAAAAAGAATAAAACGCTCTGATGCAACTCAGATGTAACAGGATCAAAGTACTAGCAATGTGGGTCAGTGTGACATAATGTAAACACAGTGTAAAAAAAGACAAGAGAACCTCTGTAGCCTCCTCCTCCTCCTCCACTGGTACAGGCTCCTCCACCTCCCCCGAAGCCCCCGTGGGTCTTCCAGCCCTGAGTATCACACGGCTCTCCTCCCTGACCTCCAAGAACCAGCGGACGTCCACCCTGAGTTTTAGGAGCGCTGTCGTTCCAGCCTCCACCACCACCTAAAATGCAATGGAAGAAGAATTATTATTATTATTATTTTTTTCCTATTTTCCTCCAATGTGATTAGGCCAATTGTCCCATCCATTCTGCTGCTACTCAACTGTATATCCCCACAACATAAGGAAGGTGAAGACTAGCACATGCCTCCTCCGATACATGTGAAGCCAGCCACCACCTTTTTTTCCAACTGATGCTGATGCAGCATTGCCGAGTAGCATCATAGCGCACTCGGAGGAAAGCGCAGCGACTCGGTTCCGATACATCAGCTCACAGATGCCTTGTGCTGATCGACATCACCCTTTGAAGTGATGAGGGGAAGGAGCACCATCTCCTGTACCCACCCAGAGAGAGCAAGGCCAATTGTGCTCTTTCTCAGGGCTCAAGCAGCTGATGGCAAGCTGCATGACTGGGATTCAAACCCAAGCAATCTCCCGATCATAGTGGCAGCGCTGTAGACCACTGGACCACTCGGTGCCATTGTATACGTAGCTATAGAACAGATATGTATACCTATAGAACAGTGAGTTATCAGCATTTTCAGTGATAGACTATATTATAGTTCCAATATAAAGTATTGAAATACACCTGATAATTCACTGTTTTTTTTTCCTAAATCAAGGGTATTAAAAATAGTTCATTCTGCTTTTGTTCGAGTAACTGTCTTTTACTGTCCAGGAAAGCTTTCTAAAGCTTTCTATTAGATGTTGAATTAGATTGCTGTGAGGATTTGATTGCATCCAACAAAAACAAAAAGGGATAGTGAGGTGAGGATAAAGCACCATCATTCCAGAGAACACAGTTCCACTGCTCCACAGCTTAAAAGCTGGGCAGCTTTAAATCGGTGTAGCCCAATGGTGGCAATACTTCTTTACACAGACTAGAGTGTATGTGAATTTGGTATAGATTCACTGCCATGCTAAAGGTTGGAATCAACAATTTCAATGATACATGCACTGTATCCTGTAGAAAAGACAAAGGTATTGGGACACCTGTGCAGTCATTGCTTCTATGGAAAAATCAAGTGTATTAAAAAAAGGGTTTATTCTACTTTTGTTTGTGTAACTGTCTTTACTCTCCAGGAAATACTTTCTATTACATTTTGGAGCATTGCTAATTTGCTTGTAATTAAATTATCCACTTTTCTGTATTCTATTTTTTATTGTCTTGCTGTTTTTGTTGTTTTTATAAACTGTAAGGGCTCACCCAGAGATGGAATGAAACCTGGATCTTATTCTTCACAGCCAGTGTTGTGCTGTGTTGCTTTCCGCCCTGCTGGATGCTGGCCAGTTGTGGTTGCATTGTGCTGCTGACGCTGAGTGCCGCCTTCTGATAATAGGTGGGTTTTTCTAAAACACGTCACGTCTGCGAGTAGTGTTTAGGAGTTTTGAGGCGGCTGCTGCCTCTCTAGACCTGTATTTGTGTCTCACCATCAGAATAAAGCTGTGATCCTGGTCTGATCCAAACTACTCTACCGCTGGAGAAACAAATGAATCCAATGGGAGCCAGCGTACAGCAATGCGGTTTCTGCATGCACCTTAACTAAGTGAGCTACCTAGTAGTGGTAGTTAATAGAACCCAACTGCATAGTAGAAAAGACTGAAAGAAAGAAAGAAAAAAGAAAGAAAGAAAGAAAGAAAGAAAGAAAGAAAGAAAGAAAGAAAGAAAGAGGCCGTAGAAACCCAAGATCTCTATAATAGAAAGAATAACAGTACATTAACATACATGGTAAAACACTTTAAGCTACATTTTTAATAACACTTCAACATAAGGCTCCTTTATAAATAGTTAATTAATAAATAAATGGTTCATAAATGGTCTATAAAGTCTATAAATAATCATTAATTACATTGTAAATACTTTAAAACCGTTAATAAGCAGTTACAACAAATAAACAGTAAGGGCAACATCTGCCTGTCATTTGGCAAGTAGTAAATACACATACATTTTTACTGTTAATCTGTTGTCTTTTCCATTAGTTAGAATTAACATATATGTTAACAACTTTATTATTATTTGAGATGTAATTACCCAGATTAATGATTTAACTTGTAATCATGATAGGGTATATAATATATATATGTATATATATAATAATGCTTTATAAATAATTTGATTGATTTGATTTATAAATAATAAACTCTTTATAAAGGAGCCTTATTTTAAAGTGTTACCACATTTTATATATGATACGTTCTATGAAAATAAAGTTATTGTTTTAATATTATTACTCAGAGTACATGCCCAACTGGAACCCACCTAGACCACGTCCTACCAAAGTGAGCACCACATGAGCCTGATGTAAGTAATGGCTTGGGAATACCATCGCCTGTATAAGTTGTGTCTAAGGTGTTATCTTGTGAGTGAGGTTGAATACTGTCCACCATGCTCATGGCAAGACCAGGTCAGGGTTGATGTCAGTATTTCAGAGTGCCTCCATGTCTATGTTACCTTCTGGCTCTCTCCCTTTAGTTAGGCTGTTTTATTCAGATCTGCCGGAGTCATTAGATAATAATCACACTCTGATAACGTTTTATATTTTCTGTTTACATAAATCCAGTCAAAACTACAGTAGTTCCATCTCTCTTCCTTTCTATGTTCTCTATCTATCTCTTCTACATGTATTGAGATGCCCTTGATGTTGCCCAGCGTTGCTCTCCACTGCCCGCTGTGTCATAAATTACAAAATACCTGTTATATTAGCTATAGCTCTACATTAACTCTTTGTACTGTGTTTTTTTTTTTTCTCTGTACTGTTGTTTTGTTCTGTTATTTGTTTGGGCTGAGCGAGTCTTGGTTCCTCCTATGGTTTCTTTCTCTTAATATAAGGTCGCCATAATAACTGGCATCTCTGTGGTTCTGGTCATAAGAGGTGTGGACCTGTTTTTCTCTGTTGTAAAAAGCGCTATATAAATAAAATTGAATTGAATTGAATTAATATTTGGTGTCATATGGATGGGTCAGTCCATTTCCAAAGATTTGAGGCCATTGATTATGTCATAAAATCCATTACCATCCACAGTGAACAGTATAGTGGGTGATAATGATTGTGATTGGTGGTATCTGGTTAGAATCTGGCTAGAATTGTCCATGTGAGCAGACAAACAACTGAGAAATCAAAAGTCTCTCCTCCTTGCATTGAGTGTGGAAGACACTGTAAACATGCAATTCTTTTGCAAAACTTTTGAAAAAGGTACTGGGCAGTGGGCAGTTGTCTGGCTGCCCTAGAATTAGCCCCAGCCTCCATTTCAGGCTTGTCCTTACATAACTTTTAAAGTTCTTTAATCATCTTATTCTCTCTTTTTTCCGCTGTAGCGGCAGTAAGTGCTATAGAGCTGAATCTTTTACTCCGCTTCCTCCGTCCTCTCTCAGCGAGCAGACAATACAAATCGGAGAGTGGGACGCTTCACACATTACTGTGAAAGGCAAGAGGACGTCTGGAAGCAGAACACGCCGAGATGATTCCGGATGTGGCAGATCGTCTCCGCTCTCTCGCCTTCCCTCCGCTTCCAAAAGCAGGTCAGCGCTGTTACTTAGCGGGAAAACATACCAAATTATTCCACAAGCCAGCCCTGCCCTATTTTCCAGCTCCTTCTCAACTTTACAACGGCATTAAAGAGCCTGTATAACAAGACCAGCATATCTCCACTATATTTGACCACAAGAGGCCTGGGAGATAGAGGGGTGAGAGGAAGAACATCACAGAGAAAGAGAGAGAGAGAGAGAGAGAGAGAGAGAAAGAGAGAGAGAGAGAGCAGTGGCTTAGTGGTTTCAGCCAACAACCCACTGTTGGTTAAGGGAATCACATATTCCATAATTACCTGTCTGGGATCAATAAAATATCTATCTATCTATCTATCTATCTATCTATCTATCTATCTATCTATCTATCTATCTATCTATCTATCTATCTGTCTGTCTGTCTGTCTGTCTGTCTGTCTGTCTGTCTGTCTGTCTGTCTGTCTGTCTGTCTGTCTGTCTGTCTGTCATACAGGTGTGTCTCAAAAAAATTGAATGTCATTGAAAAGTTACTTTATTTCAGTCATTCAGTTGAAAATGTGAAGGTCATATATTATATAGATGATATAGATTAAGCATTTATTTATTTTATTGTTGATGATTACGGCTTATAGCCAATGAAAACCCAAAAGTCAGTGTCTCGTAAAATTAGAATATTATATAAGACCAACTGGTGCTTTTGGCAAATCCGCATCTCTATAAAAGTTGTCAGGGATGTAGTTTACATGAAAAAGAGGGTAAAACAACGTTACAAAATGGTAAAAGTGACTAAAATTTTGATTAGCATAGATTTTTTTTGTCTAAGAAATGTTAGCATCTTTTTGTCATGAAGTTTCGTGGCAGCAGGTGGGTTTTTTCACATAGTTTAAACAACTCAGAGAACTTTGAGGGAGCTTAAAAGACATGAAACATGGTGGTGGTGGGTTGCAAAAAAAAATATCATAAACATGTGAGCAAGGTAGAGATTATAGTTAAAGGTTGTTCGATATGGCTAAGATAAGTTATAAATCTAAGGGTCCTATTTTAGTGATTTATAGCGCACTGGTCAATTGTGAATCACACAGCTGGATTTAGGGCATGTCTGTGTGTCTTTGGTGTCGTAAGGGTGCAAAACATACACCTTGCGAATGTCTTAACTAATCGTAAGTGTGTGTTTTGGGCATAATGTGAAAAAAGCAATCAGTGTGTCACTTGCTATTCTCTTTAAGAGGCAGGTGAGCTCTGACTTTGGCACGTTTGTATCTTAACAAGCTCTACTAACTGGCTGTGATAAATATTAATTCTTCCTTGAATCCCCATACAGTTCAGATCCACAGCTGCTGTATATGACTCCAGCGGAATATTTATATGAGCTCATGCCCCATGTGGCAGTAGAGAAGATGGAAATAAGTGCAGCAAGTGAAGTAGAAGAGGAATCGTGATTAGGGCCTTATGCTGGCCTCTTGCACTGACTTTCAGCAGCAGTAAAGAGAACACAATGGGGGTGCTGGCCTTTGAAAAGCAAGGCTCTGATACAGCCCATACTGTGTACACAGCAGGAGAAGACCACGGGAGACCTAATTGTGTGTGCACACAGACACAGTTGTTCTACTGTGAAGCACAATACATGCATGCATATTAAAAATATCCATGCATAAAAAAAAAAAAAAAAATTCATATTGCTCAAAAGAACCATGCACACAAAAGTCTAGAGCAATGTGCTGTTGGTTGGTAAAGTCGACGAAACCTATTTGGACGTATGTCCAAAAGCACTCTTAGACAATTTCTCTAAAAAAAGAGAATAAATTAAAGTGTTGTCTTGGAAATGTTGGGAAAGTTCTGAGGTATTATCTTGTGAGTAAGCTTAACACTGGCCAGCATGCTCATGGCAAGGCAATACGTTATTGGGTTCAGAGTTCGCAGTTGGATTAGTAGGTCTTAAATGTATTGAACATGTCATTTTTTTACTGAAATTAAATTTTGTCTGTGCAATCTCTGGCAGAAATTGCATCCACATTCAATGCAGAAGGTCCCATACACACATATACTTACTGGCGACTTTATCAGGTACACCTGTCCAACTGCTAACTAACTCAAATATCGAATCAGCCAATCACACGGCAGCAACTCAATGCATTTAGGCATGTAGACACGGCCAAGACGACATGCTGCAGGTCAAACCAAGCATCAGAAATGGGAAAGAAAGGTGATTAAAGTGATTTTGAACGTGGCATGGGTTGTTGGTGCCAGTTGGGCTGGTCTTAGTATTTCAGAAACTGCTGATCTACTGGGATTTTCACGCACAACCATCTCTAGGGTTTACAGAGAATGATCTGAAAAAGAGAAAATATCCAGTGAGCAGATACAGTTCTGCAGTTCTGCAAGGAGCAAACGCCTTGATGATGCCAGAGGTAAGAGAATGGAGAATGGCCAGTCTGGTTCCAGCTGATAGAACGACAACAGTAACTCAAATAACCACTTGTTACAACCGAGGTCTGCAGAAGAGCATTTCTGAACATCAGCACAACACGTCCAACCTTGAGGCAGATGATGAGCTACAGCAGCAGAAGATCACACCGGGTCAGCTGACCACTCCTGCAGCTAAGAACAGGAAACTGAGGCTACAATTTACACAGGTTTACCAAAATTAGACAATAGAAGATTGGAAAAACCTGGTTACCTGGTCTTATGAGTCTATGATGATTTCAGCTGTGACATTCTGGTGGATGGTAGGGTCAGAATGTGGCGCCAACAACATGAAAGCATGGATCCATCCTGCCTTGTATCAACGGTTCAGGCTGGTTCAGGTGGTTGTGCAATTGTGTGGGGGATATTTTCCTGGCACACTTTGGGCCCATTAGTACCGATTGAGCATCATGTCTCAAATGCCACAGCCTACCTGAGTATTGTTACTGACCATGTCCTCCAATCCCTTTATGATCACAGTGTACCTGCGCCATGTCATAAAGCGCCAATCATCTCAAACTGGTTTCTTTAACATGACAATAATAGAGTTCACTGTGCTTGAATGGCTCCACAGTCACAGATCTCAATCCAATAGAGCAGCTTTGGGATGTGGTGGAACAGGAGATTTGCTTCATGGATGTGCAGCCGATGAATCTGCAGCAACTGCGTGATGATGCTATCATGTTAATATGGATCTGAATCTCTGAGAAATGTTTCCAGTACCTTGTTGAATCTATGCCATGATTCAACGAATTCAGCTTTCTGCTTCTGTCTTCTGTCAAATCTTCAATAAACACTAGTGACCCAATGCCATGAAGGCCATGCATGCCAATGTCATCATACTACCACCACCATGTTTTACAGAGGATGTGGAGAGCTTTGTGATGAGCCATTTCTAGCCTTCTCCATACTTTCAGACTTGCTTCCTTAGATGATTTTTGATGTTACATTTGAGCCCATGAAATGAGGATTCTTTGTAGAAAAATGGTTCCTTTTCCTAAAAGCTTGATAGGATATTTTTGTTTGGCCATTTGAATTAAACCTAAAAGTCTACACATTAATCGCATTTCAGTTGTTTCATGGTATCTAGAGGCCATATAAAGATGATCATAAAGATTGTGTCGCTGTCCAAATATTTTGTGCCTAATTTTTTTTTTGGATTTGTAAATGCGCAATCTAAACTTCTGAACATCTCTGAGCACCACAGGGCTTGCATCTCACACAATCTCTAATACACACACACACACATACTCACAGACACACACACTCTTCTGAATAGTCTTTCTAGTCCCAGGCCTTACCCTGCATATTCAATGAGCCCAGTCTATGGGAGGATATACACAATGTCCTTGAGAAACTCTACAGCCTATTTCATTCAATCATGCGAGATGCTCATGCTAACAAGATCATAACCCTCCCTAGCTTAATTTAAAACAGCCCTCATAACCCCTTAATATTCAGTTTTTCTTGTTTTATGTATGTTTATGGATGTTTATAGATGTTTATGGATGTTTACGGGTGTTTATGATGTATGGTGCATATCCACAGTGCCAAAAAAGACCATAATTAATAGCAGATGGTCAAATGTATGTGGGCACCACTTGCTGTAATGATTGTCTTTTAATTTATTTAGTAATCCACTAGTACTTTACTTTACTCTGTGCACACACGCACACATAGGGTCTAGTCCCTGTACAGATGTGCTGCCAATAGAATATGACTATTTAAATCAGTATTGAGCAACAGTGTGCAACAGTGGAACTGCTGGTGCTTCTTCCAAAACATTGGTGATTTCTGAGTTAAGAGAAATGAAAAGAGGAAAAGACTTTTTCTAAGACTCTTGACACTGGATGTTTCAATCAAATCCATGAAGCAAAGCTTCACAATCTATTAGAAATTATTTCTTGGACAGCAGATAAGAAAGTATTTTTATTTCTTATTTATATCTATATTTTTCTCTCAATTTAGCTCTAGGCCAATTATTCCACCAATTCAGCTGCTAATCAGCTGTATATCCCCCATTACAGGTGACACCACAACACAAGACTAAGTGAAAGGGAAGTGCAGCGACTCGGTTCCGATACAACAGCTCACAGATGCCTTGTGCTGATCGACATCACCCTAGAAGTGATGATGAGGGAAAAGAGTGCCATCTACCCACCCAGAGAGAGCAAGGCCAACTGTGCTCTCTCAGGGCTCCAGCAGCTGATGGCAAGCTACAGGACTGGGATTCGAACCAGCGATCTCTCGATCATAGAGGCAGCGCTTTAGACCTCTGGATCACTCGGTGCAGGATAAACTCTTTTTAATACCCTTGATTTTGAAATACACAAGAAATGAGCATAAACTCACCAGCAGCTCCTGAAATACCGTTGCGGCCGGGGACGCTGGGGTCATGCTCCACGTCCTCCTCTTGGTTCTCTGAGTGACTGCTGTAGCCTCGACCTCCACCTCCAGCAGCGATGAGCAGAGGAACATACACTCCGTTCTCCACCTGAAACCATTAAACAGAGCTTGTACTAAAGCTGGACTAATGTTTAACTCTTGGAATTAAGTCCAAGCTGAGGAACAACGACTGTAATCCACCCACAACATTTCTATATAAAACACTAAACACTATATAACAAGAGTACATCAATTAACAATACTTATGACTGAATTAATAAACTTTGGTAAATGGTTAATTAATGTCTCAACTAATTATTAATTTCCACTAGTTAAGATATTACTTAACATTGCTATTTTTAATGCTTAAGAATGTTGTTAGTCCTGTTAATTAATAATTAATGGACACATAAAAAAATTGTGATGATTAATAATGCATTGACTAGTGTCAAAAATGTATCTATTAATTAGCGTCAAATGTAACTTGAATGTTTTTGCCATGTTCATTTATCATTTCCCCATGCATCCATCCATCCCTCCTCTGTCTATCCATACATCCATACATCCCAACCTTCATCCCTCCATTCATTCATCTATGTTCCCATCTATCCATCTAACCCACCTATTCATCATCTATCCTTCTTCCATCCATCCATTCATTCCACCATCCATCCATCTACATCTATCTGAACCTCCTTTCATCCCTCCACCTTTTCATCCATCTATACATCCATCCACCTCTCTATCCCTCCCTCCCTTCATCCATCCAATCTGCCATCCAATTATTCTTCCATCCATTCATCTACTCTAACATCCCACCATCCACCCATTTCTTCATAGCTCTGTCCATCTTTCCATACATCTATCCAGTACCGCCGTCCATCGATTCATTCCTCCCTTCCACCCAACCATCCTTCCATCCAACCACTCATAGCTCTGTCCATCCATCCATTTATCTATCCATTCATCTACTCATACCTCCCTCCATCCATCCACATTTTCATCCATCCTTCTCCCTATCCATTCAACTATTCCAACTTCCCACCATCCACTCATCCATCCATCCATCCATGTATCCATTGCTCTGTCCATCTTTCCATTCATCTATCTATTCATCCATTCAAACCTGCCTTAATCCTTTCACATATTCATCCAACAATCCTTCTTCTATCCATCCATCCATCCATCCATCCATCCATCCATCCATCCATCCATCCCAAGCCCCCTCCCTCCATCCACCCATTAGTACATTAATGTGTTATGTTTTAGAGTGATGGGATATAATATATTCTTTTGTTTCTCTAAAAAAAGAATTTTAAATAGATGATTCTTTAAAGAACCTCCACATAATATAATGCTTTTATTCCATTTACAGTTTTTTGTCTTGGAAAAAAAAAAACCTAAAAAACCCACTGAGGAATGTTTATGTGTAAACAAATAGCAGAATCATAGAGATTTCACCTTAAAAATGTAGGTAGCCCCGCCTCCTCCTCCTGCTCCCCCTCTGAGCATGCTGGTGCTGTTCGGAGGGCCTTTCTGATCCAGACAAACCTGCCTCAGAGGCTCCGCAGCCTGAGAGAGAACACAGGCACACAGAGATGAACAGGGAATTCAAAGACGCATCACATTTCTTAACTTGTTGTGTTTACAGCCGCTGCTGTTCTCCTGCGCTCCTCCTGCTGATCTGCTGCTCTAATACATGCTGCTGTTTCTGTTTCTGTACTCCAGCCTCCTCTGTGCAGAAACCACCGCCGGACAGCTTGAGAAAAAACGTGTAAATCCAGCTTTGTACTCACTCTGGGACACGCGTCTTCTCCCTTCTGTCCCACAAGGATGAACAGCACCTCGTCTTTTAGCAGCTTGAAGTCTGCTGTGATGTAGACGCCATGCGATCTGAGCGTGCTCAGAACACTGCGTCCACCTGCCGCACCGTAAGCCGTGATCCTGAATCAAACACACAAATTACAATTAATTACAATTAATTAAAAACAGCATCTCTTAATCAGTTAATACTGATAATACAGGACTTTTGTTTATCTTTTATTTATTTATCTATCAATCCATCTGTCCATCCATCCATCCATCCTTCTATATATATATATATATATATATATATATATATATATATATATATATATATATATATATATATATCCATTAATTCATCTGTAACTCCCTCCATCCATTCATCCCAAGCTGCTTGTTATATCCATCCATCCCTCCATCTTCATCCATCAATCTATCCATTCCTCCCTCTGTCCATTCATCCATGAATCCATCTCTATATCCATCCATCCATCCCTCCCTTCCTCTGTCTATCCATCCATCCATCCATCCCTCTCTCCATCCATCTGCCTGTCCATCCCTCACTTTGTTTATCGATCCATCCATCCCTCAATCCATTCCTCCATCGCAACCTTCTACATTCATTCATCCAACCCTCCCTCCATATATCTGTCAATTTATCCATCCTCCCTTAATCCATATTACCATCAATCCATCTATCCATTCATTCACCCATTAATCTCTCTGTCCATCCATTCATCCCTCCATCCCTCCCTCCATCCTCCTTCCATCCCTCTACCTGTCTGTCCATCCCTCCCTATGTTAATCGATCCATCCCTTAATCCACCCCTACCTCCCTCCATCTATCTGTCCATCTATGCATCCTTCTGTTCATCCATTTGTCCATCCATCCGTCCCTCTGTCTATCCATCAATAGCAATTAATCTATTAATCTATTCATCCATCCATCCATCCATCCATCCCTCCCTTTATCCACCCATATATACCTCCATTCCTACCTCCCTCCCTCCTTCTGTCTAGCCATCCCTCCCTCCATCCATCCTTACAACTCTCTATCTGTTTGTCCATCCCTTACTTTGTTTATTGATCCATCCATCCCTCAATCCATTCCTCCATCCCAACCGCCTACCTTCATCCATCCAACCCTCTCTCCCTCCATCCATCTGTTGAATTATCTATCCCTTCCTTAACCTATTTTACAATCAATCCATCCATTCTTCCTTGCTTCTGTCTATTCATCTATAAATTCATCCATAACTCCCACCTTCCCTCCATTCCAACCTCCTTGTTCCATCCATTCATCCCTTTACCCATCCCTCTCTGTCCATCCATCTGTTTGTATCCAGCCCTTCCTCCCTCAGTCTATCCATCTATCACTCTCTTTCTCATCTATCCTTACATCTGTTTGTCCATCCCTCCCTTTGTTTATCGATCCATCCTTCCATCCCTCGATCCATTCCTCCATTCTACCTTCATCCATCCATCTCTCCCTTAATCTATCTGTCGATTTATCCATCCCTCCCTTAATCCATTTTTACCAGTAATGCATCCATCCATTCATTTACACATTCGTCTCTCTGTCCATCCAGTCCTCCATCCATCCCTCCTTCCATCCATCCTTCCATCCCTCTAGCTGTCTGTCCAGCACTCCTTATGTTTATCGATCCATTTATCATCCATCCGTTAATCGATCCCTCCCTCCATCTATATGCTCATCTATGAATCCCTCTGTTCATCCATTTGTCCATCTGTCCCTCCCTCTGTCTATCCATCCATCTACTCATCTTCATCCATTAATCCCTCCATCCATCTATCCCTCCATTTATCCACTCATCTATACCTATATCTGTTCCTACATCCCCTCCCTCCCGCCTTCCCTTCCATTCATTCATTTGGCAATACATCCATCCATTCAGCCATCCATCCTTCCCTCTGTCTCCATCCATTCATCCATAAGTACACTAATGTGTAAAGTTTTTTGTGTAAAGTTTCAGGTATGGACAGTAGGGTTTTCAATCTAGTGAGTATTTGATTATTTTGAAAATGCACAAAAACATGGGACATTTCATTCATTAGGTTTATTAAGTTCTGAGGACATGTAATATTCCTAGATCCACAGTCCCTTATGTGTGTCCACCTGGGGGAGTCCTGTACATTACAGAGGGCATTATCACCCACAGTGGACAGCACAGTGCAGTGGGTGGTAATGGCCATGACCGGCTCCATTTAGTTAGATTTGTCCAGGCCAAAGCTCTTGATGCATGACAGTGCATCCCTTTAAAAATAGCTCTATATTGTAAGTGTTTTGTTTTAAGCCAAGAGCTCATTTTTAGTACTATATATTATCACATAATTCCCTCCAGAGCCTTAATGCAGCTTTAAACTTTTTTTAATCTCATCATTTCCTCAAGCTGCTTCATGAGGAGCCTCCTGGGATGCTTTTACAACAGGCTTAAATATATATTCCTTATGTTGAATGCGCTTCATATGGTGAGCAATTATTGCCCCACTTAAACCCCCCCTGGGTGAAGGAAGAATTCCAAAAATGTGTACAATAAAGTTTATTACTTGTTCATTACTGTTGTAGGTATTGTTATTTGTGATCCTTAATTTCAAAATATTACCAGATATAATGGAAAAGATCATATCTATGCCATTTGAAACAAGCCTAAGTAACACATTTTAATATTTCGGTAACACTTCCTATGAACCCTGTATTCATAATGCCTTATGAATGCATTCATAGTGCATTATATACAACATGCATAATACCTTTATAATGACTGTAATAAGCCTGTATAATAGCTCATAAGTACTTACAGCGACATTCATAACACATTAGAAACTACAAGTATAAGGGTTTATAAAGAAAGGGCTTGTGATGACTTATAATATCTGTTTATAAGAACAGTGTAAAATGTAGTGTTGTAATGCACTACAACACAGATTTGATATATTTTGGTATAATGCATTATAATATCTTAAATTAAGCTTTTATATAAATGCGTGACACATTATAAAGCCTTATATACCGTTATTACTAACTTTAAGTGAAGTAAATGTTCTTCTGCCTCACTATAATGTCTTGACAGTAATGACTGTATATAAGGCTTTATAATGTGTTACGCACTTATGTAAAAGCTTGATTTGTAAAATCATAGCTGCATATTATAAAGCATTATACCAAAACATACTAAATCTGTGTTATGGAGCATTACAACACTACATTGTACACTGTTCTTATGAATGGATATTGTAAGGCATTATTATAAGCTCTTTCCTTATAAACCTTTATACGTTTAGTTTATAATGTGTTATGAATATTGCTATAGATTTATTGGTACCACTTTATAATAAGACTACCTTTATAAAGGGTTTATAAATGGTTTATAATTAGTTCATTAATGGGTACTGATTAGGTTGTAAATGCCTTCTAAATCATTAATAATCAGTTATAACACATATGTAGAAAGGGCAACAATTTAGCAACATTTACAACCTAATTAGTAACTATTAGTAAACTAATTGTAAACCATTTAAAAACCCTTTATAAAGGTAGTCTTATTATAAAGTGGTACCGATTTATTATACAGGCTTATCACAGTCATTATAAGGTATTAAGCATGTCACATAATGCATTATAAATGCATTTATAATACATTATGAATACAGGGTTCATAGGAAGTGTTACCAATATAAAAAAAAAACACAAAATATTAAAATTCTTCCTAATAATCAAACTGCACTGATTTAAATAGATTTCAATTGCAAAGTAAAAAAGAAAATAATATATTTTTTAAAGTCACACAGTTTCTTTACTCACTTATTCATGCAAGACCATAAACCTTTCCGGAATTCAATCCGGTTAGCCCCGCTGCCCTTCTAAAGTGGACATTACTAAGAGTTAGACCACCTCACCAATTTCCCTGATTACTCTGGAAATGTGTTTTCTCATTTCTCAGCTTCTGTAGACGCCAATTAACCCAGCTGCCTGGCTCCGTTCGATCTGAGGCTGGAGCTGAGTCTAGAAGGAATGAGTTCTAGTTTAATCATCAGTGAAATGACTGCTAAACAATTTACTGAGGAGATGGAAGGGTGGCTCTGACTGTGACTGTGTGTGTGTGAGAGTGAGAGAGAGTATGTGTGTATGTATATGCACACTGCCCAAAAATTGTATATATACAGTACAGGCCAAAGGTTTGGACACACCTCTCATTTAATGTGTTTTTTTTTATTTTCATGACTATTGTAGATTCTCACTGAAGGCATCAAAACTATGAATGAACACATGTGGAGTTTTATGTAAAAAATGAGCTGTCCTCCACAGTCACCGGACCTGAACCCAATCCAGATGGTTTGGGGTGAGCTGGAGCACAGAGTGAAGAAGGCAAAGGGCCAACAAGTGCTAATAAACACCTCTGGGAACTCCTTCCTTCAAGACTGTTGGAAAACCATCCATTTCAGGTGACCACCTCTTGAAGCTCATTGAGAGAATGATGCCAAGAGTGTGCAAAGCAGCAATCAGAGCAAAGGGTGGCTATTTTGAAGAAACTAGAACATAAAACATGTTTTCAGTTATTTTTAAGTACAAAACTCCACATGTGTTCATTCAGAGTTTTGATGCCTTCAGTGAGAATCTACAATTTAAATATTCATGAAAATAAAAAAAATGCATTGAAAAAGAGAAGGTGTGTCCAAACTTTTGGCCTGTACAGTATGTGCAAAAGTTTTAGGCACCAAAGCAAATTACACTAATCCGTTTATCTCAGCAATATGAGAGTTTTTACCTAAAAAAGGACCACATATGATTTAAACAGATGCCAATAAACATACATAGTTACAGTAAAACACAACAAGGAATTCTCATTTTTAACTATAAGTATGTTATATCCTGTGAGCCAAGCTGAAGAACAAAGTGTAAAGATTCCAGATTTCTCCTGGATGATTTCCCTCAGCTAGCATGTGTGAGCATATGTTTAGTTCCGTCAGCAGCTCACCTGGTTTACCACATTTACTAATTTACCAAACCAGGTGTTGATTAATATGATGAGAACTAGAAATAACTCTATTAAACTCAGATGAAGAGAGATTAGCAGATGTTTTAACCCTCTCATGCATGAATTATAATAAACTCAGTCAGGATTTTTTTTCTAAGTGTTTTTATACATCCTTAGGGATGTAAAACAAGGTTTGAAAAAAATATATATTCTATCTTTATTCGATAAAGAAATATTTATCTGTCCACTCAAGTGTACTTCATGCATTTTTTGTTGTAAAAAAACACAAATGTAATTCAGTTATACAGTTGTAATATGGTATTCTGTTGGAATAGTGGAACTGAGGAGGATATTGTGACACAAGAAAATGTCTCTGAACCGTAGAACCTTATAGAATCTTGATTGTGACTGGTATTATCATACTGTATTCTTGTCAAGTCTCTGAACTGTTAAGTGAGCATATTCTCTTATAGTATTTTATAGCATGTATCATATTTCCTGTCAAATCATGCTTGTTGCTAATTTCTGAAACTATTTTCTATGATGGTTGCCAAAGCATACAGGGCACAAAGCTACAAGACACTGCATGCAGATGTACTTGGTTCTTCGTGTGCTGGCATTTTATACTTTCTTGAGCTGGGGCCAGTGGTTTCCAGGGGCATACTGGATATTGGGGTGCCCTTAGTTTCAACAGCCTCATCTCCTTCATCTCCGTTCCTCAGCCTCAACTCCCTCAGTAACATTTCCAGACTCACCTTCACTATCACTGCTTGACCCTACTTCTCTGCTTGCAACTGTCTGTACTGGCAGACATTCCTCAATTAAAGAAGTTGATTTACAGCCAAAACATTAAACAATATGAATTATTTTAAAAACAACACTGGAAGTAATTGACATTGCATAAAAGTTGAAAAATAGCTAATGATGCATGATGTACAATTAAGTGGACAGATGATTAATCTACAATTCCCTCAAATATAAAATCAAAATTTCAAAAATCTTTACATAATATGTCACCTTAGATGTTACTTGATGTAATTATATATTTTTTTACCTGCAGTGATATAATTTTATAAAAGGTAGAAACAAAAATAGCCAAGGTGTTTGGTGGTTTTCCCTGTCTGCCGGCCATCTTGATTTCATTGACTTCTTTTTCCCATTACAATGACCAACCAATGGGATTTTTTTGTATAGGATGATGCAATAGCTTCCACTACAGTGGACTATATGCAGCAGTGCCCAAAATTGCAAGCATATTTAAAGAAAAAAAAATTTTAAACAGCTGTACACTGTAGTGACCTCTATGCATGAAAGGGATATGGAACACAGGGCTGTAAAAGCTCTGCTTTTTGTAAAATTGCTGTTTGCATTTATTGTAATGCTGATGTTTTACTGAGCTAATAAACACTTACTTCACAGATAAGAAGCTTTTTCTTTGCTGAATTCCCTCAGGTGCCCAACACTTTTGCACAGTACTGTATATATATATATATATATATATATATATATATATATATATATATATATATATATATATATATATATATATATATATATATATATATATATATATATTAGCATGTGAAATGTTCTTAAATCTAGTGTCAATCTCTGAAATGTCTCATTTTATGAATATTGTAAAAAAATATATAAGCTTTATTAATTAGTTATACAATATGAACAAAATATATAATGTGTGGTAATATGTGTCCTGATATTAATAAATAAATAAAGATATTAATTAGTGTAAACTCTTTAAAATGTAAGCGTTTATCTTGAGTGCACTCATTTTCTCCAGGCTAAAATGTAGATGGGTGTGTGTGCTCCTTTACTGTGGACCTCTACCTCACTCTACATCACTCTACCTTACTCTGCCTCACTCTGCCTCCAGTCTTGTTATGTCATATACAGTAGGCACAGTCTGCAGTGTGTAAAGCTCCCTCTGTTGCTGCATGCTGGTAACGCAATTTGTTATTGCAGCTCTTTTTAAAGTGTATATCGTGAAAAGTCATGTCACAATAATAATATAAATAGGATTTATCTTACAGCCCCTATTTCTAACTTAGGCTAGATCCTCTGATCCTCAGTGGGAGGCAATAGTCTGTGGGGGGCAGGAAATGGCAAGTCAAATTCTAAGAGAGGTATTAAAACCATGCAAAAGATGCAAATATAAAAGTTTATAAAATATAAGAGTTTGGAGGCAGTGAAATAAGTGGCGTTACCTGTAAATTCCAGTTTCTGGAACCCTCCACATCTGAATGCCCCTCAGCACTCCTTTCGTCCCCACAGTCACGTTCACGTTGGCGTTACGGTAGGCATTGGCACACTGAGAAGGGGTAGGGCCTTCTGGTCCTGAGGCCCCACAAGGGTGGAAAAACCATTTCATGGCTGCAAAAACACACACATAAACACTTATTACTATGACCTCAATACTTATTCTTATCTTATTTACAATTTCTATATTTCTGTATAAATGAAATGGCAATATCAACAAAAAAAGTTAAATTGTTTACACTGTAAATCACATTTTTAGAACTCCGTTTATGACACAACAACTGCAAATACTAGTTCTTTCATCGCAGTTAAATTGAATAATTAAGAGTAATTAATAATAAGGTTAAGACTACTTAGACTAATAAAATATAAAAAAGGCACGTGGGTTATAAGGCGCACTATCAATATACGTCCGTTTTCTGCTATGTAGGGTGTCAGTATATGATGATATAAGTTTATACTTCCCAACATCTAACTACAATCAGATTTACTCTACTTGGATGGAGCAATTTATTTGAATTATTTTTTTTGTTATCATAAGAAGCCGGAATGAAAACAAGCTGAAATACATTTTTTATTTAATTGTTTTTCCCTTTTCTTACAATTTAGCTAGGCGCTAGGCTAATTGTCCCACCCATTCATTTGCTACTCAGCTGTATATCCCCTTTCACTGGTGATGCCACAACACATGCCTCCTCCGACACAGGTGAAGTCAGACTCCGCCTCTTTTTGAACTGCTGCTGCTGCAGCATTGCTGAGTAGCATCACAGCACATTTGGAGGAAAGCGCAGCGACTCGGTTCTGATACATCAGCTCACAGATGCCTTGTGCTGATCGACATCACTCACCCTAGGAGTGATGAGGGGATAAAGCACCATCTAAACACCCAGAGAGACCAAGCAAGACCAATTGTGCTCTCTCAGGGCTCTGGCAGCTGATGGCAAGCTGCATGACCAGGATTCAAGCAGTGATCTCCTGATCATAGTGGCAGCACTTTAGACATCTGAACCACTTAAAAAAATTCTGTTTTCAAAATGTAAGAAGTAGAAGTATTTTAATTCATGACTTTAACTTCATTACTTGACATTTCTTGACATTTCTGGTTCTAGTTGGTTTGCAGCCATAAGCTGCCCACTCAGATAAGTGAAAAAAGATTAGATTAGATTAGATTAGATAATACTTTATTGTCAGATCCATGATCTGAAATTTGTTTTGCATAAAAACAGTAGCTCCGTTACAACATCATACATTAACAACACAACATATAAGGGCACAAACAACCATTATAAAAGGGGAAAAAAGAAAAAAAAAAAAAGAAAAGGGGGTACATTAAATACATAGTTCGCTCGCATCATCTCGCTTCATAAAGATCTTGTATGATTATAGATTAGGCTCCCGGTTCAATTTAAGGATTGACTGGTGCACGAAAGAGTGCTTCAGTCTGACTTTATTAAACCGCGGAACACTGTATCGTCGTCCCGATGGGAGAAGTACATATTCGCTGTTCAGAACATGATTAGCATCAGAAAGAATGTTTTTAGCTAACCGCATTGTGTTGTTATGATAAGCGGTCTCATACTGACCTTCTAAACACTGACCCACAATTTTTGAGCAAACTTTGATCAAGCGTTTCAGTCCAGACTTTTCAGATAAGGACAAGCAATTGTACCACACAGCATTACAGTACTGCAGAACACTCAAAATAACAGCAGTATAGAACAGTAGGAGTATCTGCCGAGTAGCTCCAAAAGATCGGAGACGACGAAGAAAATAAATTCTTTGTTTAGTTTTTTTACAAATATAGTCCATATGCTGCTTCCATGATAAGGTGGCATCAATCATTACACCAAGATATTTATATGACTGCACCTGTTTGATTATTTCATTATTAACAATGGTGGGGTTTATAATTAAAGATTTTAAACTAAACACAATTTCTTCTGTTTTTTTTTGTGTTTATTTCCAGAGCGTTGTTTTTGCTCCATATAGCAATTTTATTAACCCCTTGTTGGTGCAGGTCAGAGCCGTCTGAGTCGGTTAGTAAAGTAAGCAAAACAGTATCATCCGAATATTTAATAACATATTGATTTTTTGTGGTTAAACGACAGTCGTCTGTATATAAAGTAAAAAGCAAAGCAGAACTCACACAGCCCTGAGGTGCACCAACATTGGTCAATATAGCAGAAGAAAGGGTCTTATTCACTTTAACAAGCTGGACTCTGTTTGTAAGGAAAGAGGCATACCAGTGAATCAGATAGGGGTTCACTCTCAGATGGTACATTTTTGAGAGTAAAATATTGGGTTGTATTGTATTAAAGGCAGATGAATAATCTAGAAAGAGAGCTCTTACATAATTGTGAGGTTTATCTAGATGTTTAGTGATAATATGAACTAATGTGGCAACAGCATCTTCTGTGCCACAACCTGTTTTATATGCGAACTGAAATGAATCCAGTTTGCCATTGGACAAAGTTATTTGAAGATATTTTAACAGGAGTCTCTCTAGAGCTTTCATAATTACTGAAGTTAGGGCTATAGGTCTATAATCTTTATGTTCTTTTGGATTTTGAGTTTTAGGCAATGGTTTTATATATGAAGTTTTCCATACTGTTGGAACTGTGTGTGTGTCGATTGACAATTGAAACACTGGTTGCCAAGCTGGTGCCAGCTCTGCTGCAAAGTTTTTCAGTATAAAAGGACTAAACTGGTCTGGCCCCTCTGCTTTCCTAGTATTAGTGTTTTGAAATATTTTCCTAACTTCATCGACAGTAATATTAATTCTGTCTAATGGTCCTGGTTGAACGTTTGTTAAAATTTTGTTACATTTATCAAAACTATCAGATAATTCGAATCTTGTAAAGTAAGTGTTTAAATCGTCAGCAAACTTATAATCATTATCTGTTACAATTGATTTGTTTGGGGATCGCATACCTGTCATTGATTTCATGGTGTCCCACACTTTTTTAGAATTACTGGTTTTGAATGCATTTTCTAGGTCCTGTCTGTGCTTTGATTTTGCTTCTCTTAATTTAGTTCTTAATTCTTTTTCTGTCTGTCTAAGTATCACTGTATCTTTGTTACTGAAAGCTATGTTCCTTTTATTTATAACCCTTTTGATATCCTTGGTCACATATAGTTTATTATTTGGGTAGATTTTTATTTCTTTAGTAGGAACTAGCAATTGTACACAGAAATGAATATAATCATTAATGACAGTTATTCTTTCCTCTAAAGAGCCTTCCTGAAAGGCGCACCAGTCCGTGCAGTCAAAACAAGCTCTAAGCTGATCCTTACTTTCATTCGTCCAAATTCTTATGACCTTTTTTTCAGGCTTACTTCTCTTAAATGTTGTTTTATAGACTGGGATCATATGAATCACATTATGATCCGAGTTTAAGATGGGAGGTCTGCATTTTGAGATGTAAGCGTTCTTAATATTTACAAAACACTTGTCTAAAATGTGGTTTTTCCTGGTTACATTTTTTACATATTGCTCAAAGCCAGGCAACATAGAGTCCAGGTGACACTGATTCATGTCTCCAACTACTACTGTTGGAGCATCAGGGTATTTGAGTTGTAGCTCATGAACACAGTCAGAAATGATGTTTGCTGCTTTAGCAGCTTTCCCATTGGGAGGGGCATATATCACAAAAAGCAAAATACATCCAAACTCTCTTGGTAAATAGAAAGGTCTTAAAGTCATTCCCAATATTTCCACGTTGGGGTCACATATCTGATATTTCACAGAATGTTGTCTGCACCAGAGTTCATTTATGTACACGCAGATGCCTCCACCCCGCGTTTTCCCAGAGTCTATATGTCTGTCTGCCCGTACGAGCATAAACCCGGAAAGTTCATAAAGCGAGTCAGGCATTGCTGGTTGTAACCAGCTTTCAGTGAAACATAACAATGAAGCCTCACGAAATTCATTACAGTACCTGCTGTATGTCCTTATGATGTCGACTTTGTTGCTCAGAGAGCGCAGATTTGTGAGAATAATTGAGGGGAGTGGTGGGCGTTTAAATCTCTGCCGTAACCGGTTTTTAATTCCCCCTCTCTTTCCGCGCTTTGTTCTTCGTTTAGTTCTGACCAACTCCTGAGGGATGGTGTCCAGCATCAGGGTATCGGGGGGAGAGTTGTAGATAGTCCGCTCTCGTACCTCCAGCAAAGTCTCTCGACTATAAGTGCGGATTGTTTGTGTCAGCTCCCCACACCTGCTCATGCTGCCACTCAGGTGTGTTAGTATTAGCAGTAGCTGCAAAATCCAGGATGCACACAGGCAAATAGTCCACATATTTGAAGGCGTCATTGTTAAAATTACTTCCTCATCTGAACGGATAGTAACCGTAGGTTATCATGGAGCGAGTGAAAACGGCGATCAAACTTCATTTAGTGACAAAGAAATAAAGAAAACAAACAAACGAACGGAGCATACTGCCATGCGGTGCGCAGCTGAGCCGCGCACGCGCAGAATCTGCTGATGCTTTAAAGTAAAAACAGTGGAAGAGTGGAGGAGTGGAGCTACTCTACTACAGTATATGATGCAGGAAATGTACTTCTGCACTATCGATCTCTCCCTATGCAGATTCTGCGTCCAGCTAACAAGAAACAACACGTAATAACACACACTTTACTGCATGCACAGCGGTGGACGTCTGCCCATATGCATTGTTGAATTGTTTCAATGCCCTATGATGGTGGCACGAAGGGGGGCAGCCATTACTTCTCATTACAGCTGTAATGGTGCACAGAGGGCTGACAGCATTCCTCCCATTTGCCATTAGAGCGGAGATTGCTGTTGTCAGATGGGCACAGCGGTGCTGCCATGGGCTGCAGTGTGCACTTGGAATCAAGCTCCCAGACAGTCAGCCAAGAGCGGCTGTATTTGTTCTCGTTCTGCGGGAGATACAGAGAGGGTGAAGCTCACAAGTTGAGCCTAAACTGGGGTAAAGGCCACATGTGATGAGCTGGATTCACTACCAACATCATACAACACACAATCAGAAAGAGAAGGCTGATTCTGATTGGTGCATTATTTCCTGATTGCCCCAAAAGTCATACTTAAGTACTACTTGAAGTTACACTAACAGTACCAAAGTCAAAAGCTTTGGCACACCTTCTTATTCAATGTTTTTTATTATTATTTTATGTTTTTTCCTTCATTATAAATAAATACTGAAGTGATCCAGCCTATATAGTTAACCCTTAGAACCCTAAACCCCCAAAATCGCACCTTGTGTTCTCAGATTAATTACTCAGGAATCAATTCACACATAAACATAATCCATATATCCATATATGGTTGGAAAGGGCGGAACTTACTCCTTCTAAAAATAGTGATGACATCCCATCTACAAGAAACCCAATGTTTTTCTTTCACTGAAGGCTAGAATGTTTCTTCCTTATTCTTTAATGTTGTCATTTTGTAGATGATAATAATGCTTTATGAATGCATTATAATGTGTTATGAGTATGTTTATAGAGTGTAATAGACATGACATTTACATAAAGTGTTACCAATTTTTTTTAACTTCCACTAATGGCAAGAGTGTTTTTTCCTTCTCTTTCAATATTGTCAATTTTTAGATGATTATAATCCTTTATGAATGCATTATAATGTGTTATGAGTATGTTTATAGAGTATAATAGACATGACATTCATAGAAACTGTTACCATTTTTTTTTTACTTCCACTAAAGGCCAAAATGTTTTTTTTTTTATTCTCCTTCAATGTTGTCATTGTGTAGATACAAATTTTTGACTGACATTATTAAACCAGAATAAAGTAATTTGCCTGTCCATAGCTATAAAACATGAGACTAAGCAGCAGGTGCCAGTTAACTGAATTAGAAATAAATGAAAAAACAGCAGCTATATGACTTCAAAACCCTTTTTAGATCACTCTTGCCATTTCTATTGGACTAACTTCATACTTTATACATCAAATATGGTTTATTCTCTTATACAGAGCTGATGGAAACAAGTCAGTAACAATTTAGATGGAGAATTGCCAAGAATAAGCCCAGACAACCTGCTGCCTCTTTTTATCATTCAGAACCACAGAACGTCATCTGGGCTCAGACGGATAATCTATAAGCACTTTTCTCTCAGGCACCGTGCAACAGTTTTGGCTAGTGACTGTCTTTGTGATGAGGAAGATGGACTTAGCGAAAAATAACCAAGACCAACTTTACTTTCCACAAAAAAAAAAAAACTGAAAACAGATGCCAATGGCAAACTAAGCCAAAGTGAGATGATAATCCTTTAATAACTTCTTAGAGTTTCAATGCCATGTTGAGCCACAATTTTGCAGCAATTATACTGTATAAAGACATTATAATCTACCCGGACGATCTGGACTGTTTATAACACAGTCAAATTTAACTAACTCACAAACTAACTACTCTAGACACTGTGATATTAGGTTGGACCACCCTTTAGCTTTGATTGCTGCATGCAGTCGCTGTGGCATAGTTTCCTCAAGCTTCTACAATGTCACAAGATTTAATGGTAACACTTTCTATGAATGTCATCTCTATAAGACTCTATAAACATACTCATAACACATTATAATGCATTCATAAAGCATTATAAACATGGCTATACATATTTATAAAAATGTATAATTCATCATAGCCATGTTTGTTATGCATCATGAACTGTGATTATAATGCATTAATAGCTGTGATTATAACATGTTATACATCAATACCAAAAAACTCAGTCCCAGCTTGCCGACTGTATTATGACTAAAAAAGCTTCCAACTTATAAACACACCCTCAGTAATACTATAAATATATTTTCAACCACTGAAAAATTATTCTTGCCTTGAACATAATATTAATTATAGTCAATTATAATGTATTATAACAGGTCTTTGTGTGCTCTAAGTAAAGTGCCAGACTTTCATTGTGGGACTATATTATTAACGATATATATAAACTATTTTAACATATATATTATATTATATATTATTATGATCACAAGTCATAATGCTTTATAAACATCGCTATAATGGGTTATGCATTTTTATAAATATTTTATAAATCCATCCATGTTTATAATGCCTTATGATTGCATTTTAATATGTTATGAATGTGGTTATAGAGTCTAATAGAGATGACATTCATAGAAAGTGTTATCGATTTAATTCTGTCCAGAGTTGCATCAACTGATCTTGATGATGGGAGATTTGGACAAAGTCTTCTTCAGCACATCCCAAAGATTCTCAATGAGGTTAAGGTCTGGACTCATGCTCCCTGAACTCTGCACTCTTTCACAATCTGAGCCCCATGAATCCTGGCATTGTCATCTTGGAATATGGCTGTGTCATCAGGAAATAACAAATCCATTGATAGAATAACCTGGTCTATATTGAGTATATTCAGGTAGTCAGCTGACCTCATTCTTTGGACACATAACGTTGCTGAATACAGACCTGGCCAACTGTACTGAAGCAACCCCACATCATAGCATCGCCCCCGTAGGCTTGTATGGCACGTACAAGACATGATAGGGGAATCACTTTAGTTGCCTCTCTTTTAAAATCGGTAACACTTTCTATGAATGTCATCTCTATAGGACTCTATAAACATATTCATAACACATTATAATGCATTCATAAGGCATTATAAACATGGCTATACATATTTATAAAACTCTATAATTCATCTCAGCCATGTTCATTATGCATCATGAACTGTGATTATAATGCATTAATAGCTGTGTTTATAACATGTTATACGTCAATACCAAGAAACTTAGTCCCAGCTTGTAGACCTGTATCATGACTAAAACAGCTTCCAACTCATAAACACACCCTCAGTTACCACTCATGAATTATACTTGTCTTGAATATAATATTAGTTATAGTCAATTATAATGTATTATAACAGGTCTTTGTGCGCTCTAAGTAAAGTGACATATTTTTCATTGCAGGATTATTATTATTATATTATTATATATTATTATTATATTATTATTATTATATTATTGGATTATTATTGATAGATATACACTATTTTAACATGTATATCATAAGCATAGCTTATAATGTATTATAATCACAAGTCATAATGCTTAATAAACATGGCTATAGTGGGTTATGCATTTTTATAAATATTTATAGCCATGTTTATAATGCCTTATAAATGCATTATAATATATTATGAATGTAGTTATAGAGTCAAATAAAGATGACATTCATAGAAATTGTTACCTTAAAATCTTACCCTGATGCTCCATCACTCTGGAACAGGGTAAATCTGGACTCATCAGACCACATGATCTTCTTTCATTGCAAATCGAAGCAGTTTTTGCTGGTTAGTCTCACTGATAAGTGCTTTTATTAAGGCTACACAGTGGTTTAGTCCCAAATCCTTAACTTTCCTTTACATTATGTGTGTGGAAATGCTCTTACTTTCACTATTAAACATGACCCTGAGCTCTAGTGTTGTTTTTTTCTATTATTTCTCTCCTCTTTTTAAAAATGCAGTAAACAGTAAAAAAAAGAGAAGCTACTCACTGCATCAGTTAGGGATTGATTGCCAGTTGAAACGTAATCACCCATGCAGTAATTATCCAATGAGAAGCTCTTACCTCCTTACCTCCTTACTTACAGATTTATAGATTTCTTTTGTTTTTGCATTTTTGTCATACTTACATTTTTCAGATCATCAGATAATTCATTTTTTCTGATTATTTAACAATCCTGAGTAAATATAAAAAGCATTTTTTAATGATTTCAATTATTAAGGGAAAATAAACTATCCAAACCAATCTGGACCTTTGTAAAAAAGTGTATATATTTATGTTCTGTATATTAGTATATGTGTATAAACATAGTGTACATATTTGTGATTCTTTTTTTTTTTTCTTACTTCCTTTCCTTACACCGTAAAAAAATCCTATTTTTACAGAAAATAACTCTAAATGTTTACACTATTTATCCCTTTTCTTTTACTGCAGTCAAATTCTGTAAAATTACAGACATTTTCTGTTAATTACAAGCCCCTGTTCTAATTTTACATATTATGACATTAATGAGAGATTACGGTTAAAACTCTTATTTTTAGGGCTATTTTGCTATATTATTTTTATGGTATTTTTCCATGTTCTTAAGTTATATAGATATGTATGTAAAATTACTTATTATTATATGTAATTATATGTGTGTGTTATTATTTAAAGGTTTATTTCTTTCCCAACAATTCAGTGTTTTTCTTCATAATTGTAAGGTTTATTTATTTATTTATTTTTTATTCATTGTAAAAAAAAAAAATACAGAAAATAACCATAGAAATAAAACGTTTTTTTCTTTCTTTTATGTAAAAGAAAATATACCTAAAAAAAAAAAAAACTGTCTGTGGGGCGTGGCTATGTTAATTAGATGTTCAGTTTAGAGGGCACACCATGATGTAGTTTCATAGCAGTTTTATCCACCTGGCTGGGTTTTAGACTGTGCTAATATAAGTGGTTTCCCTCTCTGAGCACTTTTTATTGCTTTAAAAGAGCAGAGAGCCTGTTAATAAAGAAATTCTGAAAAGATCATACAGTTTGTCACTGACTTTCACTGAATGAGTCAAATACACATTAATTTGTGAATCAAAGCTCACAACTTGAAAGACAATAAAGTTAGTTAAAAAAAGGTAAAATAACAGTTTTTCCCTGCAGAACATTGATTGAAATCGCTTTATTGAAGAAATTTAATTGTAAATATGCTCTGAAAAACTGTAAAATAACAGTTTTATCCCTGCAGAACGTTGATCAAAATCACTTTATTGAAGAAATTTAATTGTAAATATGCTCTGAAAAACTGTAAAATACTGGTGTATGTATGTGAAACCTTTAATGAAAATGCATGTGAATCTACTGGTTTTGCACTTCATATGAATGAAAGTATTTTACTTTAATTTTAGGGTTTTTGTTTGGCAGTAATTAGTAATTTGACCATTTTTTTACGGTTTTATTTTTTACAGTGTACCTCAAACTAATGATTGATATATATATATATATATATATATATATATATATATATATATATATATATATATATATATATATATATATATATATATATGTGGTAACACTTTCTACGAATGCCATCTTTATTAAACGCTACAACCACATTCATAAGGCATTATAAACATGGCTATAAATGATTATAAAAATGCATAACCCATTATAGCCATGTTTGTTAAGCATTATGACCTGTGATCATAATACCTTATAAGCTGTGCTTATAATATATATGTAAAAATAGTATTTCTCTATCGTTAATAATCTAGTCCTACACTTCACTTAGAGCGCACAAAGACCTGTAATAATACATTATAATTGACTATAATTAATATCATATTCAAGACAAGAATAATTTATGAGTGGCTAAAAATTTATTTATATATATATATATATATTTATTTATATATTTATGTGTTTATAAGTTGGAAACTTTTTTAGTCGTGATAAAGTCTGCAAGCTGGGACTGAGTTTCTTGGTATTGACGTATAACATGTTATAAACACAGCTATTAATGCATTATAATCACAGTTCATGATGCATAATAAACATGGCTATAATGAATTATACATTTTTATAAGTATGTATAGCCATGTTTATAATGCCTTATGAATGCATTATAATGTGTTATGAGTATGTTTATAGAGTCTTATAGAGATGACATTCATAGAAAGTGTTTATATATATATATATAAAACACTGATTAAACTGATTACCTACCTAAGTAACTAAATACCTGAATATCTAACTTATTAACTAATTATCTTATCAACATACATACTAACAAATGTGTTTTCTAGCTAATTGACAAAACAACTGTATATCTAACTTACAAACTAAATTATTATCTAAGTATTTAACTATTTCTCTACATCTCTGTCCATCTGTTCCTTTCTGTTTGTCTCTCTATATTGGACTGGCTGCATATATTTGGAAAGAAATAAAATTCTAATTCTGATGGTCTTTTATTGTGTACGTTTAGAGATGCCTCCACCACTAACTGTCATTCCCTCCAGAGCAGAAGAACAGAGCAGGTGGTCTCTCTTTTATGTTCTGCAGCTCTACTCCCTTTCATAAATAACACTACTTACTGCTGCACACACACACACACACACACACACACACACACACACACACACACACACACACACACACACAAGCACATACTACACATGCAGGAACGTATGCTGAACTCGTTTCTCATTTCGCTCTGCTGGCAATGACTGACATGTTCCATTTCCCCATTACTCCCAAAGTTTGCAAATGAGACTTTGACTCTGTCATCTTTCTCTCTATTTCTCTTTCTTCAACTCCCTACCACTCTCTCTCTCTTTCTCTCTCTCTCTCTATTTCTCTCTCTCTTTCTATTTCTCTCTCCAGGACTAAACAACGTATATGACAAAAATAGCGCAATCAATCAAAACTTTTCTTTTATTTTTTTATTATTATTATTAAGATGTGCTCCCTGGAGCGCCAAAAAGTTGTAATAAGGGAGAATACTGATGGATTTACAAACCACACACACACACACGCACACAGTCACACTCACACACACACATACGTACACACACACACACACACATATATCCTTTCACATATCCATTCAGGCATGCGCAAAAAAAAAAAAAAAAAAAAACTCTTTTACAAACACTGTTTTTTTCTCTCTAAGCTTTACTCTGGCACACACACAGACACACACACACACACACAGACACACACACACACACACAAAGGGGAGCAGCCGCTTTGTCAGTCATTTTCAAAAACACAGCTTTACCCCCTAATGTGCCGGGATATGAATACAGCGAGAGAGAGAGAGAGAGAGACCACCCTGTGCAGGAGCAGCAGCACAAACATCTCAGAAGGCATCTAAGAAGCAAGACTTTCATTTTTTTCTTCATCTTTCTTCTTCTTCTTTTTCCTCTCGCTGTAGCCCCAGCAATATGAGCTGATGAGTAAAAGGTGGGGGCTGCAGTCGTTCACCTCTGGCCCGGGGGCTGGAATCAGCTGGAGTGATGGACGTGGGGTTCAGTGGGAGCAGAAGGATGAGAACTAAATTCGGTTCCTCCCCTGACGCTGCCGGTAAATGTCTCAGACAGGCCCGGCTCTTCAGATGAGGTCAGAACGTGAGGAAACTCATACGGGCTGATGCTATTTGTCTGTTTCACGTAGCGTGTAATATCAGCGCAGCCTTTATTCTTCTGGCACACACTCATAATACACACACACACACACACACACACATACACTCATAACACACATATATGGAACATTCTAAAACTACAGGTACAAAAATGATGCGTAAAATTTACTTCAAAAAAAGATATATATATAGTGCTTACCCCACTGTTTAGTATAAAATGTTCAGAATAAATCAACTAAGTATATACAGGGGTTGGACAATGAAAGTGACCACAATAATTTATTGTCTTGACGGACAGTTCTGGTGGAAACAGGAGAGTTGAGGTACACATTGAATTCTGCCGTGATTTGGGTTCAGCCGTGGTTTTATGTTTCATGGATACAATCCGGGTTAGCTCCCGAACATCCCTTTCAGACAGCTTTCTCTTACAGCGTCCACAGTTAATCCTGTTGGATGTGGTTCATCCTTTGGTATGCTGACATTACCCTGGATACCGTGGCTCTCGATACATCACAAAGACTTGTTGTCTTGGTCACGGATGTGCCAGCAAGACGTGCACCAACAATTTGTCCTCTTTTGAACTCTGGTATGACACCCATAATGTTGTGTGCATTGCAATATTTTGAGCAAAACTGTGCTCTTACTCTGCTAATTGAACCTTCACACTCTTCACGCTCTTACTGGTGCAATGTGCAATTAATGAAGATTGGCCACCAGACTGCTGCAATTTAGCCATGAAACCTCCCACACTAAAATGACAGGTGTTTCAGTTACATTGTCCAACCCCTGTATATATATATATATATATATATATATATATATTATTTTTCTTGCTTATTATAACTGTTTGCAGATTTTTTTTGCAGTTTCAAAGTAGAGGTAGTTCCAATACAATTAAATGTAAAAATTTGCACCAGCAATTCTAAAAGGACCCGTATACAAGCGTGCATCACATTTCTGACCCATCCTTTCCTTCTGAAGAAAAACAGACAAAGCTGCGCGGCCTTCGCCAAAGAACAGCGATCCCATAAAGCGCCGGAAGGACGGTGGTAATTAGATCTGAAGTGAACAGAAACCTCCAGTAGTGCGGCGAGGCCGGGCGGTGTCGCCATGTTTTCTGTGTTCTGATACAACCCCATAAAAAACACCTTTCATCTCACTGGCCGAGTCTTCAATTGGTAAAAATGGCTGATTCCAGAAGTGAGGCGCTCACGCACCTCAGCACATCATGAAGTTAGCCGTGCGGCTCCTCTTTTTTTCAGTTCTTTCCATCAGAGAAAGTAATCACACAGACAAAGGCAGAAAAAAAGGCTCATCTAGCGGAGAGCGGCCCTGTCCTCTGCTCTCAGAGCGGTGAGTCAGCACGGCCGGACGCTGTTTGGCTGCGTTTCACCACCCATCCTCGGCGCGGAGCGTGGTGGTAAAAGGGAAATCAATACGGAGGGAGAAGAGTTGTGGGAGAACAGAGTAAAGGACACCACTCGACCGAAATGGGTAAAGAGAGAAATTCATGGTAACATTTTCTATGAATGTCATCTCTATTAGACTCTATAACCACATTCATAACATATTATAATGCATTTATAAGGCATTATAAACATGGCTATAAATATTTACAAAAATGCATAACCCATTATAGCCATGTTTATTAAGCTTTATGACTTATTATGACTTGTGATCATAATACATTTATAAGATGTGCTTATAATATGTATATTAAAATATATAAAAGTATATCTATCATTATTAATCTAGTCCCACAATGAAAGTCTGGCACTTTACTTGAAGTGCAGAAAGAGCTGTTATAATACATACATATTATAGTTGACTATAACTAATATTATATATTATACAAGACAAGTATAATTCACGAGCGATTAAAAATACGTTATAATACGTTTTATTAAGGTTGTGTTTATAAGTTGGAAGCTTTTTTAGTCATATTGCATATTCTGCAATTCTGCAAGCTGGGACTGAGTTTCTTGGTATTGATGTATATAACATGATGTAAACACAGCTGATGATGTATGATGATGTATAATAAACATGGCTATGGTGGATTATACATTTTTATAAATATGTATAGACATGTTTATAATGCCTTATGAATGCATTATAAAGTGCTACAAGTGTGCTTATAGAGTCTTTACCAAATTCATATTAAAAGTGTGACTGTGCACACATTATATGACCTCAATTGATGATTTATTATATATATTTTTTTATTCCTTTTTATTTAATAACATAGAATAAGCAGTGGAGCATATCAATACAGATAGTGACTGATAATATAAAATGTAGCTAAAGTTATTATATATATATATATATATATATGTTTTTATTTAGAAGAAGAAAAAAAAAACACAAATCACAAATAAAATGAAAGGCAGCAGAAAGATAAAAAAATATTTAAAAAAATAATAATTCAGAACAATAGTAATTTGGCAAAACCAAAACTAAACAAAAACATAAAATCTTTTTTGAACATCAGTTTGTATAGATACACATTATATGATTTTATATATTTTTTTAATACAAACAAACTTTTTTTCATTCTTTAAATTACGCATATTAATCTAGAATTTTTTACATCACTCTCCAATTATTATATTATTTCATAATCTTATTCATAATCTTGAATTAAACTTTACAAACATATCTTTCCCCTTAAGATTACAACAACTCTTTCTCTTAACAAAATCTAATTGAATGTTTGAAGGTAATGTGTTTTTATGAGCCTTTTATACATAAACAATAAAATATAAAAATCAAATAAATTATAGAATTTCAATTTATTAACATTTCAACCGATAAAACAGTGTATTTTATGGATGACTGTAATGTTTTGTAATGTTTTCTAGTGATAATTTTTAAAGTTTTTTTTTTAATAACAAAAATAAAATGTGTAATTTTTGTTGCATGCTTTCCCCCAGACTTCAATAAAGTAGATAACCATCAACTCTAAATGGAACATCGATAGTTTCTTTCTATTAATAAATATCATGTAATTTGTTTCATCCAAATTGAATGATAATTTATTAAGCTGAGAGCAAGTTTATATTTAATGCATTTGCATTTGGAAGCTGTAGCTGTGAACCCACATCATGCGGTCAAAAGGCCCTTTAAGTTGAAGAGACACAGAGTATCTTTAGCATGAAAAGAAGAAGAAATCTTATCAGAGAGATAGCAGAGATGTTAGCAGAGATGTTAGGAAAAGCCTAATCCAACGTTTGGTAGATTCTGGGAAAAAAGAGCGCAGTGGTGAACTCAGGAACTCAAAAAGCCCTGGACCTCTATAGAAAACAACAGTGGAGGATGATCAAAGAATCCTTTTCATGCCTTCACAACATCCACCCAAGTGAAAGAACACTCTGCAGGAAGTAGCTGTATCAATATCTCAGTCTACCATAAAGAGAAGACTTCATGAAAGCAAATACAGAGGCATCACCACATGGTGCAAATCGTTAATAGAAAGGCCAGATTAGACTTTACCCCCCAAAAATATCAGTTCTGGAACAAAGAATATCAGTTCTGGAACAAAGAATATCAGTTTTTTGGACTGATAAAACTACTGATAAGATCAACCTGTACTAGAATCATGAGAAAATAAAAGTAGGCTAAAAGAAGGCTAGGAGCCGCTCGACACAAAGCTCACCGAATCCTCTGTTAAACATGGTGGTGGTGGTATGAGCATGCAAAGACTTTTGATGTGATGAATAATATCTGAACATATATATTATACACCATATTGATGGTATTATCCAAAGCTCCCTAAAGACTAGTGCACAATTGGTTTGATTTTTTTTTTTTTAATTATTGAATTATATCACAGTTAGTTCCGACCCTGCAATGTGATTGGCTGAGAGACGTTTTATGAGTGACATTATTAGCCAGTAATGCTCTAACTGTAACCGAAGCCCTTCATGAATTACTCTGCCACATACAAGCAATGATGCAACGCTTACAAACCAAATACAAACCAAATGCGATGTCATTACACACCACTAGGGGGCGCTGGATCCCATAGAGGCACAGTGCAGAAACGGCATGTCTCTAATAGGCAGTGCAGGCAAAGATGCGGTCTACACAAATAAATAATAAGCCCAGCGATTTGAAAATATGCATTGTTACAGACATTATCAGCGACCAATATCAGGTTAAGAGTTATTATTATTAAAATAAAAGCTTAAGTGTACATATTTTTCAGTTAATATAGGGTATTTTAAGCTGAATATAAGGTGGACGGAAATAGGGGACGCTTGTAGGTCTTGCCACTGGGGGGGCTGAAGTAAATAAAACTTTATTTCTTAAAAAAAAAACAAAAAAAAAACACACACTTTCTTTTAGTCAAAACGAGGGCTGGACTTTTTTTGTGCTATAACTTGTAAAATTGGCACTGCTGTGCTGCGGTCTCGAGTGTATTATTGCTTAAATGTATATTACTTTTCCTTTAATGCTTACATGGTTTTACGTCCCTTTTAAAAAACAGTTTTACTATTTTACACGACTATTATTTCATAAAATTAATGTCTATCAACACTTTGAGAATAAATTCTTAAATCTCCATTTATCCCTTTTTCTTTGTTTTCCATTTTTTTGTGCTTTAAAGCAGCAGTATGTGGGAGTTGGTATTTTTTGCCCATGGGCTCCCCCTACAGGTGTGGAGTATACTACATTTTTACAACACAGCTGTACATACAAAGCACAGAACCATAGAATTATACAGTATAAAGTGGAAGAAGCATGTTGATTGGGGTGTTACAGCAATAATACAATATTTTACACTAATATTACTTGGGTTCCACCAAAGTATAATAGTGCAGTAGCACCAGAGATCCGGTCTTGAGAGACAATATCAGAGATTCCTTCCCCCCTATTAAGAGCAAAGTACCATCAGCAAAATTCTAAAGATGTGATTTTAAGATCAAATAACTACAAATTGTTGATTTAAAAGTGACATATGCACATATTCTAGCTATTATTAAGCAATAATGCATGAGAGAAAGTGTGCTATAATGTGAGATATTGACATTGGTCTTTATGTGGGAGACCAAGAGCCAAAAATCTATACTCTAGAGCCAATATCTCACTTTACAGCACAGTCCTCGAGTGTATTATTGTGATTATACCACAGTTCTGGTATTGATTGTTTTTATTGTATGGAAATGCCATGATGAATTAATCTATAGAAACATTCAAAATGACACTTTATTTTATTTTTAGTGATTTTTTTTCCCCTCACCATTTAATCATATTACATTCCGACTGCTAGTTAGGCTTCTCTTAACACACACACAGCCACACACATATAGCCCCAAGCTGGAAAGTGATGAAGGCCAGCCCATGCTTTGTCCAAGTCATAGTTTTAAACTGCTCCTAATGCAATGTTATAGGACACCACTAACTGCCAGTTCTGGTACATCAGCTAACTGACTGACTGGGGCAGAGGGAGGTCCATCATGCCCACCCAGAGAGAGTGAGGCCAATTATGCCCTATTAGACACCCAGCCAGAGATAGCTGTTCCATCAGAGAGGATCATACTGCCCATCTCCTGATGATAGGACCAACACTGCAGGGCTGTGCCACTCGAGAGCACTTTACATCAAAAGTTAACAGTATAGAGTTTCCATTATATAGAAGATACTTTTTTTCTGACAGTGGTGATTTATTTAAATGACCTCTGTTCTGATTGCCTGACCCTTTTACTCCACCTTCAAAAAGCACGATATGGTTGGAGATGTTGGGATGGACATGACAGGGTCTTTATCTGGTGGTCCAGACATGTGATGGCTTCATTTTTGAGAGATACTGCGCTGTTCATGTTTTATACTGGTGTTCCAGACATGTGGTGGCCTCATTTTTGAGAGATACTGTGCTGTTCATGTTTTTTATTGGTGGTCCAGACATGTGGCTTCATTTTTGAGAGATATGGATCATCAGATGAAGACCTAGTCATGGCAGGCCAATCTCCAGCCCTAAACTCCCTTGAAAACATTTGGAATTATAATAAAGAGGAATATGGATGATCACAAGCCATCAAACCAAGCTGAACTTCTTGAATCTTTGCTCCAGGACTGGAATAAGGTCACCCAAAAGCAGTGTGTAAGACTGGTGGAGAAGAACATGCCAAGACGCATGAAAGCCATGATTAAAAACCAGGTTTTTTCCACCAAATATTGATTTAAAACATTAGTATTGTTGTTGGTTTTAAATGAATATGATGAATATGAACTTGTTTTCTTTGCATTATTTGAGGTCTGAAAGATCTGCATCTTTTTCTTTTTCTTTTTCTTTTGAAACTATTTTTATTTTTGGAATTTGGGAGAAATGTTGTCTGCAGTTTATAGAAAAAAAAAAACAATGTTCACTTCACTCAAACATATACCTATAAATAGCAAGATCAGAAAAAAAAAACCTGATATCTCATATATAAGAGATAAAACACTGTTAATTAGCTATCAGGGAGAACAACAGCCATACTACTACTGAGATACACATGTTGGTTTAATTACCCATCAAGCTCCCCGCCTACACAACAGAGAGTCATCATTGTTACACTACCACCAATGATGCTCCTTGTGTCCAGAGGGACTCTTAATATAGGTGTTAATTCCACAATGTAGGTTTTAATTTGACACCATGTAAAGCGAGTTAATTAAATGAATGAAATTAGGCTTCCAGTTGACACCATATACAGTATGTCTGTTCGTTAACATAGGCGTTAATTTTACATGATATTTGTCCATTCAATTTAATTCAACAATATGTGCAGTATGTTAAATTAATATGCTTGAATAAGATGAATAAGATGTTAATTGAGTAAGATTTGATCAAAAGTAAGAATAAATCAAGAAGTTCGAATGAATTAACGAGTTTGAAAATTGGATTTGTGGGAACTTGTGAGAACATGTAAGACTGATGACTCCACTTATTGGTCAGTGCTGTCTGGGTGGCGCAAAAAAAGTAAATACAGGAAGATCCTCCCATGTTCTAAACTAGTGCGTATTTCTGCACAGTTTATAATGCAGCAAAGGCAATAATGGCATTTGTTATTGATGTTGTTTGTTGAGTTGTTTATTCAATATCCAATTTCAACGAACTACCACTGATCGACCCTTGAGCAAGACCCTTAATGCTCATTTAACTGTTCCCCAGCTTCCAAAGCACTAGCTGGGTGCCCACCGTATGCCCATCCTAAGCTAGGTATGGATGTATAATGTAAAAAAAAAATAAATAAATAAAATAAAGGTATAAAATGAGTAAGGTAAATAAAAAAGCTCAGAAAAACTTCCTGTATCACTTTCTATGAACCCTGTATTCATAATCCCTTATGAATGCATTTATAATGTGGTATATGACATGCACAACACCTTATAATGACTGTAATAAGCCTGTACAATAACTCATAAGTACTTACAGCGATATTCATAACACATTATAAACTACAAGTGTAAGGGCTTACAAAGAAAGGGCTTATACTGCCTTATAATATCTGTTCATTAGTACATTGTACAATGTAGTGTTGTAATGCACTATAACACAGATCTGGTATATGTTGGTATAATGCATTATAATATGCAGATATGCAGATTTTTCAAATTAAGCTTTTATAAAAGTGTGTAACACATTATAAAGCCTTATATACAGTCATTGTTGGCTATAAGTGAAGTGTGTTTTTTTTTTCAAATGCCTAGAGTAAGGCATAATAACATTTACTTCACGTTTAAAACACACTTCACTTAAAGCCAGGAAAGAGCACTCATAATGCTCTATAAGACATTACAGTGAGGCATAACAAAATTTACTTCATGTTTTGTCAGTAATGGCTGTATATAAGGCTTTATAATGTGTTACACACTTTTTTAAAAGCTTAGTTTGAGAAATCATTGCTGCATATTATAATGCATTAAACCAAAATATACCAAATAAGTGTTATAGTGCATTGCAACACTACATTGTACAATGTACTTATGAGCTATTATACAGGCTTATTACGGTCATTATAAGGTATTTTGCATGTAATATATTGCATTATGAATGCATTTATAATGCATTATGAATACAGGGTTCGTAGGAAGTGTTACCAAACTTCCATATTCCAGCTTCCTCATCTGTATCCAGCAGAATACAAGAATTTAAAGCTTTAGAGCTTTAAAAAAAATCACTTTCAGGACACACAGCAAGCATTTGATGACCTTGGGACCCTTTGGAATATAGACTGTCAGAGTCTCCGTAATGTATGAAGGTGGCAAACCATCCACGGCTTTAAAAAACTAATAAAAGAACTGTGGGTTCCGAGAAAATCAATTCTACAAGCAAGAAAACAAGCAAAACAAGAAAACAGGGCAGTGATGCAAGAACAGGTGCAATGTTCCTCCTCTCCTGATACGAGTTCGTTCTTTTGTAGCTGCATTCTGTGAAAGCTGTGACCTGCCAGTAGTGCTTTTAGGTAATCTGGTAAACAGGGCATTTCAAAAGTCTCAACAAGAAGACAAATGTATAAGTCAACTTCTTAGCCTGGTGCGGGACGAGGTGCAGGCAAATCAGGCAAAATGACTTTTTAGAAAATGATTGTCTTTGCTGTACCTTGGATTTACAGTACAGGCCAAAAGTTTGGACACACCTTCTCTTTTTTAATGCGTTTTTATGACTATTTACATTGTAGATTCTCACTGAAGGCATCGAAACTATGAATGAACACGTGGAGTTTTATGTACTTAACAAAAAAAAAGGTGAAATAACTAAAAAAATTATATAAAAAATTATATATATATAGTTTCTTCAAAATAGCCACCCTTTGCTCTGATTACTGCTTTGCACACTCTTGGCATCATTCTCTCAATGAGCTTCAAGAGGTGGTCACCTGAAATGGTTTTCCAACAGTCTTGAAGGAAGGAGTTCCCAGAGGTCTTTAGCACTTGTTGCCCCTTTGCCTTCTTCACTCTGTGGTCCAGCTCACCCCAAACCATCTGGATTGGGTTCAGGTCCGGTGACTGTGGAGGTCAGGTCATTTTTTGTTAAGTACATAAAACTCTACATGTGTTAATTCATAGTTTTGATGTCTTCAGTGAGAATCTACAATGAAAATAGTCATGAAAATAAAGAAAACGCATTGAAAAAGAGGTGTGTCCAAACTTTTGGCTGTACTGTACACTGAAATAAAGCAGGACTCTCAATTTCTCAAGTTCTCTCCAAATCCTGCATGAATAAAATATGTCAATACAATTACTGCCAAAAGTAATAAACTGAAAGCTGATAACTGGGTTGAAGACATACGTAGATTCTATTAGTGAAACCTCAACACATCATTGCATCAGGTAAATTCTTCAGGTTGATTCTTTTTCTGAGATAAAAAAATCCGACATCCAACAAAGCAGCAGATCTCATCAATGTTTCTTCTGCCTTCACTAATCCATTGAAATCAAATGCGTCCTACCAGGTCTGAAACTAGGGTTTGGAACACCATTTTTAACACCATCAAATTAAATCAAATGTGTCATGTTGCAATGTTTTTATTCTTGACTCAAGAAGTAGATACACAGCGCTGTCTCTGTGTCTGTGTGAATGACAGGCTGCTGCTGCCTGAGAAGCTCAACGCACTTGTCAACAGCTGTGCACCTCAGTCCAGCACAGTTTTGCAGCGCAGATATTTCCAGTTACAGCTGAAATCATGCTTTTAATTCCAGAAAAATGCTCTTATTTATCTTTTTAAAAAGCATTTAAATGCCTGACTAAAGGGCCGATAAATGTTGTTTTGCTGTTTTCCTCGGGTTTTGAGTGCTCGGCGCAGCTCAGCTCAGTCATGGGCCCTACATTATTATTATTATTATTTTTTAATTTTCCAATGTCATGCAGCCCTTGTTTTGAAAAAAAGACTGCTCCTATGAAATACATGTAGTAAAATAATCTCAAATTAACTTGGATCCTAATTTTATCTTATTTTCTTAATTCCAAATTTAGAAGGTCAATTAGATAGATAGATAGATAGATAGATAGATAGATAGATAGATAGATAGATAGATAGATAGATAGATAGATAGATAGATAGATAGATAGATAGATAGATAGATAGATAGATAGATAGATAGATAGATAGATAGATAGATAGATAGCTGATGGTTAACACCTTGACCTGAGATTCAAAACAGTGATTCTCAGATCATAGTGAAGGCACCTTCGTTCGATGGACCACGTGAAGCCCAAGTTACTGTATAAAATCTTAATGGTTTATCCATTCATTCAGGTTTCTAATTCCTGCTACTCTCAAGAGGGATATCCAGTTAATGTTTTGGTACTCACTATACTGGGCTGAGGGATAAACTCTTAAGATGGGACTCTGGTTAGTGAAGGTTTTATCTTTGGTTTAATAATGTCTTAAACCATCCACTGACTGTATCTTTCTTACTACACAAATCAAGGTTCAAGTTATTATTTTTTTTTGGAAGTGCTACAGAAGACCTGTTGCATCCGTGCCACTGCCAGAGAATGACATCACAGTCTCTTGCTAATAATAATATGGGACATGCTTAGACGCTTGTGCCACTTAAAACACAGTCTATACCTATATTCTATGATTATAACGCTTAGCCTAACCAAAAATATATATATGGCAAAGATTTCAAACATCCCCCGGTAATGTATTTTAGCAAAGCCTACAGCCGTTTTAGCTGGGCATGCTGCCACAAACACACGCTACACCACTGGGGCCTGGATGTGAGTGGGTGGGCTTTCGCTAACGAGTCTTAACGAATTGCAGATTAGCAGCTCATTCACATTTATTAAGCCTGCGATTGCGTGGGAGTCATGTCACAAACACCATCTGGGTCTCCGCCAAGAATACTGATTAATGCAGCAACCCAGACGAGGGAGGGCGTGAAAGGAATGCTGCATCATAGCCTACAAAAATACAGAACATCTGTCTTTAAGGTGGCATTTCCATTAGACTAGATAACCTGCCTATGTGGGGCCGGCATGGGAAGCCCAACTGGGACCTAGAACGTAACATATTGGTTCCACATATGGTGTGATGGTCAGTGATGAGCCCTATCAGGGTCAGGGATGGAATCAGGAGGTGATTTATACTGCACATGAGCCTTAACCCTTAGAACCCTATGGACAAATTGTACGTCCAAAATTGCACCTTGTGTTCTCAGCTTAATTACTCAGGAATCCCTTCACACATAAACATAATCCATATATGGTTAGAAAGGGCGGAACTTACTCTTTCTAAAAATAGTGATGGGTTAAAGCATCTACAAGAAACCTATTGAGAAAAACACCTAAAAAAGTGAGATCTCCTCCCCCAACCAATATTATTTACCTTTAGTGCTTCAAACATATTTATATGATGTTTCAAACCAAAAAATATCAGTAAATAAAGACTCAAAAGTGTCCACAGATAAAGTGTGAAACTACCTGCTTTACTCAAACTAAAGCTAGGCATGCTGTGCACTACTTTATATAGTTTTTATTTTACTTGCACATTTTTACTAAGTAGTTATTATTTATTTTGCACTAAACATTTTTATTTATTTAGACTAAAAAATTTACATTTTTGTATATAGTTGGTTTCTTTGTGTGTCCTGATACTCAAAATACTGAAAGGTATAGGCTGCTCTGAGTGTCAGGCTTTTAGTATCTACATGTATCCTAGAGGTGTGATCATCAAGAAAAATAACTCCGTCTGATGCTCTCCATGTATTTTGTCATAAGTATAAATATTAAGCCATGTAATTAACTATTATCAATATTCTTATGCTTTCAACTCATATACACTCTAGTCTAACCATTTTTGAAAAGATATCTTAGGTGTGAATGAATTTAAAGTCTATACATTCAAATATAAGTTAGTATAAAATTTTGACAAAAAACATGTCCAGTTCCAGGAAAATATAACAATTCTGCTTCCTTTTACATTTTAAATGATTATATGTTTGAGCTGTCATATGGCTTCTGGAGTAAAAGAGCTCAAGGAACGTGTCTGTCTGATATAATTACTGTGTTATAAGACCTGAAAGAGGAACTGACAAAAACGAAGAAAAGACACACCAAAACAGTCTAGAGTTCAAAGGGTTAAAACCACATGTAAAAACTCACCTGGAACCCATCTAGCACATCTTCCACCCATCATGTAAGCCATAACATTAACCTTGGTTCTAATGGGATCAAAGCAATTCACCCAGGCCGAAAGTTTTTAGTTATATATCAGTAGTGATTAGCCTCCCTAACATCCCTAACACTTCGCTCTCACTTGTGTCATTAGAATATCATATAATGCTAATATAATAAAAATATTACAGGCAGCTTCACCAGAGTTTCCAGACTGAAGGTGACCTTCTAAAAGGGTAAATGTGAGAAGGTTTCTGTTCCAGATTCAGTGTGTCTGTCGCATGCAGGCTGAGGCGATGATGCGTTTAAATGGCTTAATGTAACTGGCCTTTCCATGATGTTTAATCAGGTTGACTTAGCGCCCTTACAGCAACCGGGCCATTTTATGATCCAGTAAATGTCTTCTTCTCAAGCAATAGACCTGCTCCATTTGACTGCACTCTGTTACACTCGCTCTCACTTTTACCACCTATAATATTCCAGCAACTCAATCAACAAGTCAATCAGCTACATTATAGGCACTGTATTCATCCAAATTATGCTTATAAATCAAACAAACATCAAAGAGTGGGATTCATGTTTGTTATACTGGATATAGAATGATGGTACTAGTGTATTTTTCAGACTATAAAGCGCACAGGATTATAAATCGAATTAAGTGACACTAGTAAGTATGCCTACATCGAAGTGAACATGGGTATTGCCATGTTTCCCTTCTAATGAGGAAGCTGGGGGAACAAAACTATAATTACTAAAAAGTCAAATAAGTGCTGGATGTTAATCTACACCAGAGACTGTAAAAAAAAGATGGACGCTGTGTCGCCGTTCCCATTCATTCAATGAAAATGAAGCCAAAATCTTCCGCCATGTTGGCGATCCTGAAACCCGAGTCTGTAGAGCGCAGTAGAGACCAGAGGAGGGAGAAAGACTGTGGAAAGACAGCCTACTCATTTAAATAACCCCGCCCCTGAGGGCTGCCTCCACAGAGCTCACACAGTCTACGGTCCCACCCATACAGTCATAGGTGTAACCCAGCCCTTTTACAATAACCACACCTTTTTGAATAGAGCTGAATAAGATTTAAAAAAACTAATTCTGTGGGGATATAAAAGCAGAGGTTACACTAGCTGTTGCATTTAAATAATGGAAGTAGGATTACAGTATATTGGAATAAAAAAACGTGATTGAAAGTTGTCTGTTTTGTCATTGAAACCTATGTGGATAGGTGGGGTTACACAGCCTTCTGCAACCGAACAGCAGGGGGCGCCCGACCTGTGGCGGCTTCACTTTTGAGAGACGATGCTCTGTCCAGCTATACACAGTCTATGGTCTACACAGATTTCTTTCCTGAAAAACATTTATTTAAGTGAGTTAAGTGCTTCCATTTACTTACAGTAAGCTTAGATTTTCAATATTTTGTCTAATGGAGACTTATCAGTGAAGTTTCTCCAGCACTAAGGCTTGGTGCAGCAGCATTAGCATTAGCCGCTAAGCGCAGTTCTAGCGTGAGGTAAATGCCACCCAATAGTTCTAGACTGAGGAACACTGGAGTGTTAAAGAGTAACCTAGGGTGCTATCAGCTAGCGGTTCATCCCATGTAGCTTGTTTTAACTTGGCAAACACGCAGACTACAGTCCAATGCTATAACTGCTGCACCCAGCCTTAGTGCTGGAGAAACTTAAAACACTGAAAACTCACCTTTATAATGCTGCACTTCAGCAGAGTGGCTTTACTGATCCTTAATACCTGACTGGTAGAATTCATACATAAGGAGCACTGGATTACAAGGCGCATAGTCGATTTTTGGGGGGAAATTTTAAGTTTTAAGATTTTAAGTTTTAAGTGTGCCTGATAGTGTCAAAAAAATATGGTATACTGCTTTGTATTGCTCTGTAATAATGGTACAGTATATCATCGCTGTCCAAAAAAAAAACAAGTATCTCCATTTTTGGTGATTTTTTTTTTGTTTCTTGATGAATGGACCAATAGACATTCTTCAAAATTACTTGAAATAAATTATTTTTTTTAAACTAAATTCCATTGAAAGTTAAGATGGTTTTAACCCTCTCTTCCTGTAAAGTTGTTGTCCATTGGAGCAACGATATGTTACTGATCTTGATTTGAGCTATTCTTTTTTTAAAGGCTCAATAATACTGTAATTTATGTCTGTATTAAAATAAATATAGATGTCAATGAATGAAAACTGCCCATGTGGAAATTACTCAATGCTTACATAGACAATAACGTTTGTGGAAAACAGGAAAAAAAAATCACAGAATTGCACCGAAAATATGGATTTCAAATATAAAGATGAAAGTGCACAAACTTTATAGTAAAAAAAAAAAAAAAAAAAAAAACTCGCTGTCTGCTACTCAAAAACTGAATTAGTTTTTCCAGTGCCTGCACTTACTACACATGCCGACATAAGCCTTAAAAATAAAGGTGTCAGAATTTTTTTTTTTTCAGCTTTGCCATAAAAGCTCCACTTGGTACAAATAGTCCTTTTCCACCAAAACAACTCTGGTTCTGGATTCACTGCTTCCATTCAGACTGATTATAACCTTGGGGCTTTTCAATGAACCAGCCCATTTCATTTTTTTTTTAATAGTAAATATGTACTTATCCAGGGTGTTCCTTTAATTTTGGAAAGTATAACAATGTATTTGTAAAAAAAAAAAATAAAAAAAAAAAAATAAATAAAACATACTTGTATACTTAATATATATTTTTTTATATAACAAACAGGTTTTAGGCATTAGATTTGCTAGCATTACTGCTACTTATAAAGCAGCTCAAATGGCTTATAAGAACTAGAGTTTAAAAGCTCTAAAGGTAACACTTTCTCTGAATGTCATCTCTATTACACTCTATAACCACATTCATAACATTATATAATGCATTCATAAGGCATTGTAAACATGGCTATAAATATTGATAAAAATGCGTAACTCATTATAGCCATATTAACTAAACCTTATGACTTGTGATCATAATACATTATAAGCTGTGCTTATAATATATATGTTAAAATAGTTTATATCGATTGTTATTAGTCTAGTCCCATAATGAAAGTCTGGCACTTTACTTGGAGCGCACAAAGACCTGTTATAATACATTATAACTGATTATAACTAATATTATATTCAAGACATGGATAATTTATATTTATATGATTATTTAGGGTGTGTTTATATGTTGGAAGCTTTTTTTAGTCAGTTTCTTGGTACTGCTATGTTATAAACACAGCTATTAATGCATTATAATCACAGGTTATGATGCATATTAAAGTTGGCTATGATGAATTATACATTTTTATAAATATGTATAGGCATGTTTATAATGCCTAATGAATGCATTATAATGTGTTATGAGTATGTTTATAGTGTCTTATAGAGCTACATTCATAGACATTCATAGAAAGTGTTACCGCTTTAAATACATGTCTTCAGGGATGAAACATTTAATTTTGTTCTGTGTTAACTAGGATTTTGCTCAATTTTTTTTTTTTTAAATGAACCCATTCATTTTACAGTCAAATCAAGAGCGCCATCTGATAGGCCAAAAAACAGATTTAAGGCAGTAGATTTGGTAGCATTACTGCTACTAATAAAGCAGATTAAAGGGCTTAAAAGCTTTAAAAATATGTCTGCAGTGATTAATAATTTGATACTGTTGTGTGTTGAGAGAAAATAATTACAATTTTCATTATAAAAAGCATCAAACATTTATAAACTATCATTTTGCTCAATTGTTTTTTAACATAAACCCATTCATTTAAGAGTCAAATCAAGAGCGCCCTCTGGTAGGCCAAAAAAATCTTTTTTTCTCTCTAAAGGTTCTCTCATTGCTCCTTGCTCCTGTACAACTAGACACGCCCATAAATGGTGTTCCAGTTCTTGCTGAAAAACTTGCTATTCTTTGGTTCCAGCTCAGAAAAAAAAAAAAAATTCAGGTTCCAGAACCGATTTTTGTTGGTGGAAAAGCACCAAACGGTTCAAAATCTCCTATGGAAGCATCCAACCATCAATCACATCCAATTCAAGCTCAAACTCACATCAGCAAATCAATCTTACAGTAGAAAAAGGTTAAAAACTCACAGTCTGCTGGCGTGGGCGGCAGGGACAGAGCTCCTGAGCCTCCACCTGCTGTTGAGGTGGTCCTGATTGGACTCGTGGGTCTGAACTTCCCTTCTGCTGGACTTGTTGGAACCACTGGAGGGAATTCTCCATTAGCTGTAGATAAAAAAAAAATAAATAAATAACACATTACATGGTTACTTTTTTAGGTATCTGCTGTGGCGTTTTTAAGAGTGTTAAAAGCAGTTCTGCAGCATTCTGACTGACGTAGGCAGCGCATCTCCTTCAAACAATGATAATGTGCCCACGCTTAGCATAGAAAATCAGTATATAAATAATTTTGCACAGAAATATGAAACCTTCTGTTCCATTACTGCTTATTTGCAGGCCTTGCCTGAGCCTAAGATATTGCCACTGTGTTTGCTGTTCTTGGGGATGTTGAAACCTTATTTTGACTCATTTCTGACTATTGTTAGCTTGCTTTTTTTTATAATTCTACCATTTACATAGCCCACATTATCATTCTCTAACCTTTAGGATGTGCAATAAAATCATAGTGTAGTTTAAAAGTTCTAAGTATTGGGCTTTGCTGCAGCACTGGGTTGTAGGGTGATAGGTTGTAGGTTTAACACTGAAGTTCTGCAAGCTAGAAAAGCGCTAAGCCTGCATTCACTGTGATTCTTAAATATTTACTCCATTTTATACTTGTGTCTGTACGCAAACCCGTGGAAGAAGGTGTTAGATTAAGGTGTTTAGATGGCCTAAATGCCAAGTGCTATGTGTGGTGGAAAGTAACACTGCTAATCATCCTTTACATACCATCCCAGACAAACCAAGTGTCCCGCATTTCGGTAGTGGCTCCCTGATGCCCGCGAGTCACATATAATCTCCCGGAATTCAGAACGAGCGCCCCAAACGCGCACACAGGCCACAGACTTTTATTCTCTAATCGCGTGTGGGAAGGAGAGAGAGAAAACAGAGAGGGTTCTGATTGGCCTCTAAAGAGTCTGTGAGACAACCAATCAGTTTTAAGTGTGGGCGGGCAGTGTTTTTCCCCCCTCCCGGACGGGATTTGTTCAGCGAGTGAGAGAAAGCAGATCATGGCGGAGGCAATATTAATAATTATTGTAATATGATATAAAATGTTTTTGATGTTGTGCAATTTTTTGTGATATTGTAACTGTCCACTTTTGTAAAAAAAGGCTTTTTTTCCAAAAAAAAAAAAAAAGCAGAGGCAGGGCCTTCTAAAAAGAATTAAAAATGAATTAATATAAAAGTTAAGTTTCGTTATCCTGTAACCTCCCTGAAATCAACTTTTGCAACTTGGGATGTCTGCCATCCCCACTATGAAACGTGGTGGTGGCAGCATCATGCTTTGGGCAATATACAGTTCTGGAAAAAATTAAGAGACCACTTAAATATAGTACATTTTTCAGTTTTAACTATTTATAGGTATATGTTTGAGTAAAACGAACATTGGGATTTTATTTTATAAACTACTGACGACATTCTCCCAATTTCCAAATAATTATATATTGTAATTTTGAGCATTTTGTGTGAAAAAGATGCCGTGCTTTCAAACCTCAAATAATGCAAAGAAAACAAGTTCGTATTCATTTAGAAACAACAGCAATGCTAAAGTTTTATAGTTCTAAGTAGGACTTCAGAATCAGTAATTAATCAGTAAAATATCACAGATTTTTAATCATGTTTCTCGGCATGCTCTCCACCAGTCTTTTCCCATTGAAAAAACTCTGAATGTAATCATGTGAGGTGTAAGTTGGTCACAAGCCATCAAACACAGCTGAGCTGCTTGAATTTTTGTGCTATTAGTGGAATAAGGTCACCCAAAAGCAGTGTGTAAGACTGGTGGAGGAGAACATGCCAAGATGCATGAAAACTGTGAATGCATGTAAAATCAGTGTAATTCCACCAAATATTGATTTATATACTATTAAAACATTAGCATTGTTGTTTTTAAATAAATACATTTTTTTTTCTTTGCATTATTTACGGTTTAAAAGTAGTTTATTTCGACCATTTCTTTGTATTTTGACCAATATTTGTATTTGTAACTTGGGAGAAATGTTGTCAGTGGTTTACAGAATGAAACCACAGTGTTCATTTTACTCACATATATACCTATAAATAGTGAAATCAGAGAAACTGATGATTTTGAAGAGGTCTCTTATTTTTTTTCCAGAACTGTATATACAGTTAATATATATACATACAGGGTAATCCTAGAAGAAAACCTATTAAAGGCTGCAAAAGACTTGAGACTGGGAAGGAGGTTCACCTTCCAGCAAGACGATGACCCTAAACATACAGCATTACAGAGATACAGTCAAATGGTTTAGATTGAAGAATTATTATGTCAAGATCTTGAACTAAATCGCATTGAGCTTCTGTGGCACGACATGAAAATTGCTGTTCACAGACACTCTCCATCCAACATGGCTGAGCTTGAGCTCTTTTACAAAGAAGAATGAGCAAAAATCTACAAAAAGTCTCTAGATGCTCAAAGCTGGTAAAGACAAACCCCAAAGGACTTGCTGTTGTAACTGCAGCAAAAGGAGGCTCTAATAAGTATTAATATAGGGGGCTGAATACTTTGCACCTCACACTTATTAGATTTTTATATGATCACAATTTTGAAAACCATGTATCCTTTTCATTTCACTCTAAAAAACAGAGGTACGATATGAGTACTTTTTTGTACTCAAAGGTACACTCTTCATAATTGTACCTTCAAAGGTACAATATTGGTCTTTACAGGGTCAGATTTGTTCCTTCTGAAGTACAAAGTAATTTCTAACAGAAATAAGTACAAATTTGTACCATTTAACCAGCCAAAGGGTACATTCAGTATTCTGTATCACTGTACTAATAAACAAGATATATTTTAATTGCACATTTTTTATTTTAAAGCCAGACAATTTTCGATCAAGTTTTTGAGCCATATTCAGTTGATATTAACGATTCTAATCTTTTTAATCTTTACTGGCACAAAAAAAACATGGGTACAAAAAAGGACTTTCACTAAAAGGTACTTTTTTGTACCTCAATATAAGGTACAGCCCCAGCGACAAGCTTTGTACTCTTTTAAGTACAAATCTGTACTTACTTTTCTTAGAGTGTTCACTGAATCTGCATCTGTGGTTAAAGGCACTAAATTTAAGACATCCACCAAAACATCCATACATCTGCTCCTACCATTACAGTATGTGAAGGGTGGACTAAAGGGGGAGGGGAGGATATAAAGCTCTAGTGAAGCAGACATGTCAGTTGCTAATAAGGCTGTCAGCTAAGAAGTTACCTAAAATCTAAAAAACCCTCACAAAAGCCTCACAAGCACTTTATTGGAGCTTTAAAAATGAGACGTTTCTCTTGAAAAGGATGTTCTGGTGTTGGTTTGGTTGATATTGGTTGAATATTATACATTTTTAGACTCTTAACTTAAAATTGAATGGCTTCAACTACAGACGCAGTGCCTCTTCTTTAGAAGCTGGTGAATAAAAATTATATGGAGTTCCGCAACACACTTATCTTTTTGGGTTTTTTATGTTTGTGACACTGATGTTAAAACAAACGGTAACACTTTACTTGGATGGTCCATTTTATGGACTTGTTGATGCTCAACTGACATTCAACTAACACTGAGCTGAATGTCCATTAAATTTAACTTAACCATATGTTGAATGTAAATGATTCAAAATAGAACCTAACCCTACACCTAACCCTAACATTAACCATTAATCAACCATAAAATCAAACCCTACACCTAACCCTTACCCTAACCTTAACCTAAGCTTAAAATCTAACCCTAAACCCAAGCGTTTGGATTAGAGTGTATAGGGTTGTAATGTAGGGTTATATTCAATAGAGAATCATTAACTTTCACCTTTTAGTTCATTTGCATTTAATAGAGATGTAGTTGAATGTTAGTTGAATGTCAGTTGAGCATCAAAGAGGCCATCAAATGGACCATCCAAGTAAAGTGTTACCAAAAAAACTTCTCATCTTCTTCAAGGTGTTGAGACTGAGAATTTTACAACTGAGCATATGTTTATAATAGCTGTGGCTGCGATCTGCTTTCCAAAACACAATCCCGCCAGATGTTGCAATACATATCTCTGACACGAGGACCCGAACGCAACGCAAAGCTGCACAGGTGGTCAATTCTAAGTTCAGCCCCCAGTGAAGAAGTCAAGAGCCTACTGCATGTTTCTTAATTATGATGACAAGCCACATGAGCCGAGCATTGTTCCATTTGCCAGCATCCCGAGAAGACGGATCACCCCCTCTCTCCACCACATGTAGTCCTGAGGAGACAATACGCGGACGATGTGAAAAATACCACCTCTCATCTCCATGTCTTTAATCATCTCCTAAAAAAAAAAAAAAAAACACCTCCACGCTCCACCGCAGGCTGAGCTGGCATCATTTATCACAGTCTAGCCCTGCTCCCCACTGCTACCAGCGCTTCTTGATGCACGCTGCTGGCACAACTATTATCTGCCCTCCCATCAGAGACATCACGGCCGCAAAATGAGATACCTGGGTAAAAGCAGGTCTCACGTTCCTGCCTTATTCTCTGTTCACACAAGCCAGGATTTATTTATATATTTATTTTACTTTAGACACATGGCAGACAATCTATATCTTGTCTGTCTGTCTATCTGTCTATCTTACTATCCTATTTGTTGGTCAGTCTATCTATCCGTCTAAGTATTTATGTATTGTACATGATGCTTTCTGTGTATTTGTCTGTCTGTATGTCTGTCTGTGTCTATCTATCAATATTCTATTCTATATTTCTGTCTATCTGTGTGGTATTTCCTGTCTGTTTTTTTCTGTTTGTCAATAAATCAATCCATCCATCCATCCATCCATCCATCCATCATCCATCCATCCATCGCTATATCGCTACTTACTTACTTACTTACTTACGTACCTACTTACTTACCAACCTAGCTATCTATCTACTGACCTGCCTACCTATCTATCTACAGACCTACCTACCTACCCACCTATTTATCTACTGATCTACCTACTTACCTATCTATCTACCTAACCTACCTACTTACTGACCTACCTACTTACCTATCTATCTACCTACCTACCTACCTACCTACCTACCTATTTATCTACTGATCTACTTACTTACCTATCTACTTACCTACCCACCTATTTATCTACTGACCTACCTACTTACCTATCTACCTACTGACCTACCTATTTATCTACTGATCTACCTACTTACCTGTCTACTTACCTACCTACCTATCTACTGACCTACCTACTTACCTATCTACCTGCCTACCTACCTGTTTTTCTATTTACCTACCTACCTATTTATCTACTGACCTACCTACTTACCTATCTACCTACCTACCTACCTATTTATCTGCTGATCTATCTACTTACATATCTACTTACCTACCTACCTATCTACTGACCTACCTACTTACCTATCTACCTACTTACCTACCTATTTTTCTATTTACCTACCTACCTATTTTCCTTCCTACTTATGTGCCTGGCTTGTCTGTCCGTATGTCTGTCTGTCTACCTCTATAATGGTCAATCCGTGTATGTCTCATCATATATCTTCAGTATATGTCTATGTATCTCTCCGTTTGTCTTTTAATCTGTATCATTATCTGTCTATCTTATATGTTTATCTGTCTGCTTGCCTTTTTGTTTGATTTTCTTGGAACAATTCACTAAAATTGCTGTCAATTACAATAATTTGATATAATAAAGTGATGTTATGGCAAAAATCCGAACTTCCCTTTTCGTCTAATGTTCATTCTGTGCTGCTCTTTTCATTCTATTTCCCCCTGTTCTCTTTTTTTTCTGTTATTTCTTTCTGTCAATTTTGCTCCACTCACCGAATGACAGAATGACAGGTGAGCCGCAGGACACGAGGGCATCAGAGCACACATGACAGTCAAGGACAGTCCTAGGTGGTGGTCCAAAATCAAAAGCCTTTCAACAGGCAACCTTAGAGGAAATCGTTTAATCCCTGAACCCTGGAAACCATAGAGAAACGGCACAGTGCTGTGAGGGGCGTGGAGGGTCCTTGTAGAGAAACCTGGCAGTATACAGTGTGCATTAAATGGGTTCTGAAATATCTTTGTTTCTAGTGAGTTAAGTTACTGAGAAGTTATTATTTCAGCCCCATCAATACAGCCTTATCAGTTCTGATGGCTACTGCTGTATTGAATCCTATGGTCAATTATGTAGGCAATGGGGGAATACATTAGTACTTAGTCGCAACCTTGCAGTGACTTGGAAATCAGCTTTCAGCTCAGATCTGAACTGCAGTGGGCATTTCTGCAGTCAGATTCAGTTAGGAATGATGAAAGGAGATATGAAAGCCTTCCAGACGGCTCTGGATGCCTTCAAACTAAAATGACAGAGCGTTTCATATCCTAAGTTTGTAATGCATACACAGAAGCACTCACACAATCACTTACTCAAGAGCTAAACCAACAAATAACTGTTATTCATCATAATGAATTTAAATACGGTTTTTCAATTAGTATCAAAGTCACTTTGATGCATTCGTCTGATAAGAATTTAAGAGCTTTTAAAAACTACAGTGTTGGTTCAACCTCTACATCATCTATTCACTTGGGCACATTATCAAATTCATTTCTCAGTCATTGTGGATAAATGGGCCAGAAACATGTGAATTTTAAAATCACGAAAAAAATGCATTTGTTTAAGCATTTAGAAAGTTGTGCTTAAGTGATGTGGCTGTGGCTTTCCAAAATGTCATTTGAAGAAGAAAGTCGTCACATGTGTACTAAGTAACAGTTTTCATGGGTCTAGGGTTCAATTCCATATCAGGATGGGGTTAGTTTCTATGTTCTTCTGCAAACTCTGGTTACTGTAAAAAGCCCCAAAATGTATGTTTTCTATCTTCTCTAAGGTTCACAACTGCACATTCACAAATATACATACACGTATCAATACACAGTCATACACACCAGGGTGTTAAATTTACAGTAACCAATTATCCTGATCTCCATGAATTTTTGGTCTCTTTAAAAAAAAACAGTGTTTGCTGATGAACATGGAAACCAGACCCACCCTGAGAGGGAATTGAACCCAATACCCTTGTGCTGCTTACTATTGTGGAATGATCATGATAATCTAAAAATGCAATAAAAACTGTAATATACAGCTCTGGAAGAAAAAAAAAAAGAGACCACTTCAGTTTCTGAATCAGTTTCTCTGATTTCGCTATTTATAGGTAAATGTTTGATGAAAAATGAATATGTAATGGGTTGGAGTGCTACAGATAGGTGGCACTCCAGCCCAGAGAGTTTTAGAACCCAGTGGCAGAACAGTAGATCTCAAAGCAGGTAAACTCAAGAAAAAAAAGGGAAATAATGATAATAATAATAATAATTAATTATATATAATCATTAATATATATAAATATATATTAATAGGATATATAATATTATAATAATAAAATTATATGTATATATATGTATGTATGTATATATAGATATAAATATATTTATATATATATATATATATATATGTCCTTATTAAACCCCGCTCCACGCGGGGATCGAACCCAGGCTGTCGCGGTCGCAGCCCAGTGCTCTAACCGCTGCACCAGCGAGCGGATTGGGATGCGGCCGCTTTATTCGCCCTTAGAGCCTCCGCCGAAAGGGGCGGAGCAACGAAAACGGGCGGAGGACGAAAACGGGTGGAAAACAAAAACCTCACGCCCAGCGTGAGTGAAAGAGAAGGGGAGAATGTAAACAAGACTCGCCGCGGAAGCTAACGGCTACCTCTTATGGAGCGAGGTAAAAACAAAAGAGCTTCCAAACTAAACAAAGAAGTGAATTGGGGTGCTTTTGGATTAAACGCTGCTCCACCAGAGAGAAGAGGAACAGCGAGGGGAGAGAACAGGTGAGCACACCGCGTGCCTCGCAGCGGCTACCACACACACACACACACAAACACAGAGACACAGGAGAGAGCACACAGCTCTATCTCCAGCAGACTCGAGAGAGAAGAAAGGGACAGAGGAAGATACTTTTGCGGGGGGAGTATGCCAGCGGTGCTGGATCATACTCTCTCCCAAGGGATAGCAGGAAGAGAAAGAGAAAAGAGCCGAGGCTCACTCAAAAAACGGGCATAGATTCGCTCTCACGAGCTTCAAAGATCCAGCCCCGAGGACCTGAATCTCAGGGTTTATATAGGGGCAAACCCAGGTGGAGTGGATCAGGTCTGATTAGGGGCTCAAGACCTCCCCCTGGCGGCCGAAGAAGCACTCGGCCGGCCCCTAGCCATTACAGAATATTGTTGTCTTATTCTATAAACTACAGACAACATTTCTTCCAAATTCCAAACTAAAATATTGTAATTTAGAGCATTTTTTGCAGGAAATGAGAAATAACTGAAATGACAAAAAAGATGCAAAGCTTTCAGACCTGAAATAGTGCAAAGAAAACAAGTTCATATCCATAAAGTTCAGTCCATAGAGTTTAGAAATCAATATTTGGTGGAATAACTCTGGTTTTTAATCACGGTTCTCATGCATCTTGGCATGTTCTCCTCCACCAGTCTTACTCACTGCTTTTTGATAACTTTATGCCAAGCAGTGCTTGGTTTGATGGCATGTGATCATCCATTTTCCTCTTGATTATATTCAAGAGGTTTTCAATTTGGTTAAATCAAAGAATCTCATCATTTTTAGTTGGTCTCACTTTTTTTTCCAGAGCTGTAGTTGCAGATTTAAGGTCCTATTCCTGGACCTTATTTTAAGCCTAATGATTGACAGTAGCGACTCCCTGGCAATGTAAACAACCCAGCATGAGTGGCAGTGGTTGTTTACGCTGCCAACGATGCTAGAGATGGCAGATGCAGCAGATCAGCTGAGCGCATCGTGACCTGCAGAATATCTACAGCTAGCAGTGCTGGACCAGGGCCAGGAAGATACTGAATGACCTCAGCTCTTCTAACAAAAGACTCTAATCTTTATTGTGGTCAGGGAATCACTTTGCTTCATGAAGGTTAACACAGAGAGGATGAGGAGTTGGACAAAGGTATTGGGGCAGCTGCTTATTCACTGTTTATTACAAATTCAAGGGTATTAAAAATATTTTTTTTCCCCTAATTATCTTTCAAATTATGTGGCCAATTATTCCACACATTCAGCTGTTAGTCAGCTGTATATTCCCCATCAGTAGTGATGCTTCCACACAAGGAGCCTGAAGACTGGCACATGCCTCCTCCGATACATATGAAGTCAATCACCACCTCTTTTCAAATTGCTGCTGATGCAACATTACCGAGAAGCATCACAGCGCTCGGAGGAAACTCGGTGGAGCAACTCTGTGTCAGATGCCACAGTGAGCTGGGGAAAGAGCACCATCTACCCACCCAGAGAGATAGCAAGGCCAATTGTGCTCCCTCAGGGCTCTGGCAGCTGATGGCAAGCTGCATGACCGGGATTCGAAACAGCGATTTCCTAGTCATAAGGGCAGTACCTTTGTCTGCTGGACCACCAAAAGCCATTCATCATTCAAGCCATTTTGTTGGAGTAACAGTCTCTAAAGCCCATGAAAAAAAAAAAAAAAACAATCTGGTTTTCTGAAGTATTGCTGTGATGATTTGTTTGCATTAGGTGAAAAGAGCATTAATAATAAAGTCAAGATGTTGGTAGAAATGATCGTCACCCCACAGAGAACACAGTTCCACTGCTCTACAGCTCAAAGCTGGTTCTTCATATGCTTCTAAAATATGCCTGGCATTAGAAAAAAGTATCAATATGTTTGTGTTTATCTTCTCCAGAATGTCAAACTCTGGCAAAATACTTCTCTACAAGGACCAGACGAGTTGTGTGTGCATATTTACACATCTGTGTCAGCCAATGGTGCACATATCTATCGTTAATAATATATTTCCACAATGAAAGTCTGGCACTTTACTTAGAGCGCACAAAGACCTGTTATAATACATAATAATTGACTATAACTAATATTATATTCAAGACAAGAATAATTAATGAGTATATAAAATATATTATAGGATTATTTAGGGTGTGTTTATAAGTTGGAAGTGTTTTTAGCCATAATACAGTCTGCAAGCTGTATATAAGCTGGTATCGACCTATAATATGTTATAAACACAGCTATTAATGCATTATAATCACAGTTCATGATGCATAAAAAACATGGCTATGATGAATTATGCATTTATATATATATATGTATAGCCATGTTTATAATGCCTTATGAATGCATTATAATGTGTTATGAGTATGTTTACAGAGTCTTATAGAGATGACATTCATAGAAAATGTTACCGATAAAGGAATTTTGCCTCATTGTTCTAACACTTTTGAATAGGACTACGTATATAGATGAAACTGATTTTAGATCATTTTGTGATCTTAGAAAAGATTAATTTAAGAAGTCATCAGACATTTAAGTCATATGGTCTAATTCTTACGAGCCGTATGAGATTTTCTTTTTAAAAACACCACAAGATCCTTTTAAATTGATGTAAAATAGTGCACTATAACTAGACTTCAAAGTACAGTAGATTTAGTTTAATTAAATATCTTTCATTCGCTTTAATAAAACAGCAGGCTAGCGAAATACTAAATAACCTGAATATCACTGACCTCGAGTCATTGAGTTACAGTACATTCACTCCTACTTATTACACCTTTGGCTGAGAGTAGCGAGAGTAGAAACGACAGGTCTACCTCTGCTCTGTGGAAAAATAATAACCAGCAAGGAATTAATATCACCAGCAGGGTATGACCTTTATACACAGTCAGTTATGTAAAAGCATGCAGACTTCAAACAAGCCCGCAGCCTCGGCTATTTTGGAATGAATATCCGCACCGCTGATGAGAGTAGGACACTATTGACTGCTGGCATTATTAACCCTGAGAGGTGTTTGCTTTATACTCGCTTGTATGAGGGCCATGTTAAAGTGGCAGGGACCACATGTTGCCTGGACAGTTATGCAAGCATATATGTACGCTTTTGTAGTGTAAATTTGTGGCTATTTCTGTCAAAACTCAAGTATGCAGGGATCAGTTACATAAACTGGACTGGGTACAGGTTGGAGGTCCTTTTACCATGGAATAGTGATGTTAAGGGGACCTATTATACCTATATCTATATCTTATGTTCTCTATATCTTATGTTTATGCCTTTCTTTGCAAAAAAATAATTTACATGAAGAGATCTTATGGATTGAATTTTGTGCCAAAAGTTTTAGACCAAAAACACAATATGCAATCAACATTTAAAGATTAAAAGGAAAAAGAGTGTTTTGCAAATAAAAAAAAAGACAAAAAAATATATCGCAAATATATATTTTTTAATTAAGCTTCTTTATTATTCTTTGCATTTATTTGAAAATTATTACATTTTGCATTTTGCCAGTCTTTGCTTTCATTTTTGTGTTTTGCTTCTGGAATCTTTCATTTGCTTCTGTATATTTACTTATTTTTTATTTTTTTTGCTTGGGTTTTGGCACAGTTTTCATGGATGGGCGGGGCTTAGTGTCACTGAGCCAGGCAGGGAGACAAGGAGGCGGACGTAAACGCAGGTAGGGGTATATATTAAATAAATAAACAAATAAACAAAGAAACAAACCAAAACAAACGAGGGGTAACGATAACATAAACAAACAGGGAGGCTTAACAAAGAAACAAACGAGTAACTGAAACAAGACTGAAATAAACAAAACTGGGCAAGGAAAACAAAGGAATAAACAAGATATAAACAAGGAAAATAAACTGGGATATACAAGAAATAAGCAAGAAGATAAACACTGAACTATGAACTATGGCAACGAACTCGGAAAAACGTGGAAAGACAAAGGAAGGTGCAAAGACCGACAAACACAGACTGAAACACTAGGGCTAAATATACACACAGGAAACAATGAACACATGAACAGGTAACGAGGGGGCGGAGCTACAAATAAGAAACACGTGATAGAAAATTACTGGGTAAGAAGACTGGAGCATGGGTCACTTGGGAAACACAGGCACGAGGAACAGGTAAACAAACAGAGAACAGACAGGAAACAGGGCAAAGACGTGACACTTAGAAAAAGACTATCCCCTTCAATCTCCATTGGTCATCTGATTTTGGACTGACAGGTACCCTAAATCTTTGTCTGAGACCTGCCATGCCCACCTCACCAGCTTCACGCATTCTTTCAAACCTGGTGCAGTTTTCAGCGCAGGTTTCAGCGCACAGCAGCAGCAGCAGCAGCAGCACATATTTTTCCAATTAAATTTCATACAGCCATTATGTTTCATATTATATTTCTTCTCTAAGTAAATGTTTCACTCAATTAAAAAGATCACGTTAGCGAAGTGTGCTAAATATTTATGCTTAAAGTATGCTAGTAAACTACCTAACTAGTTACGTATTCAGTTAGTTAGTGAGTTAGTGAGGGTTAGCTACTTATTATGCTTTAGCAAAATCCACAAAAACGCATTGGGGATGCTCCTGTTGACAATTCACTGCCAAGATAGCAATGAACATCTGATTGTTGATGTTTGTCTAGGTTGTATTCAGTCAGTGGCGCACCTGTGTTTTTTTTGTTTTTTTTACATTGCCAAAATAGCAATACTTCAGAAATTTACATGAACACACTTTATTTCCAGATAACCACAGCTATCGGCGTGGATATATTCACAAGCACTGTTGCTATTTAAACAACATGACACACCTGGCAAAGGGTGTAAGGTAGGGTCCATATCTATTGTTCATTGACAATCTTTTGGATACTGCCAATACATTAAGTACCTAGGCAAACTCCCTACATCTACCTTCCCTAAAAGACAAAAACAGAATGAAGACAAAAAATATATATTTTTCTACTTTCTTATAAATAAAAAAACAAGAACCTCTGAACAGAATCCCACTTGATCTGCATGAGAACACAAGTGTGGACAGACTGTACATTTCCAACTGCTGTATACAGTACACAGCCCCTGGTCTATAGAATTTCAGTATCTCCAGGCAAACAGCATCTTTGGCAGTCTCAAAGTCTGGAATGGACACCGTAGGCACATTCCAGCCATGCTGTTGGGCAGTAGATGGAGCTCTGGTCCTGGCTGGTCTTTAAGGAGAGGCGCTTCTGTGTTGCTGAGCAGCTGGCGAGGCTCTAAAAGAACCCAGGGTGAGCTTGCGAGGTTTGGAGGGTGGCTCTACCAACATTAAAGACAAAGAGATGCTTTCTGTTTGCTGTCATCTGGAGCTGCCACTTGAGCATCCCAGACCGTATTTTTTACTGATATGGCTCCCTAGCCAAACAATCATGTGAGCAAAACTAATAATAAAAGCCTAAAAGAAAAGCTGGAAAGCTGGAAAAAAAAAAATAACACAAACAAACACCAAAAGAGTGAATCCAAAGCCATCTGCTTGAGCCGGAGGGCGACGGCGACAGACGAAATGTAGGCTTAACAGTTGTTTCACAGCCACTGGATGTAGTTCGTGCTGTTATATACAGTACAAACTGACGGAAAGAGATTAAGGGCCCTGTTTTAGTGATCTATAGGTGAGCACAGAGCTTGATTTATGGCATGTTGGTGTGTCTTTGCTATCTAACAACGGGAAAAGTACACCTTGTGCATCTCAAAACATACAAAGGCATGTACTAATTAATCTCTTAAGCAATCATGAGTGTGTTTTGGATCTAACGTGAAATTAACGTGAAAAACCAATCAGTGTGTCACTTGCCATTCCCTTTAAGAACCAGGTGCACTCTGACTTTGACGCATTACTATTTTAGGGGTGCAGCTACCTGAATGTGTCTTAACTGTTGATGTAAAAGTTTGCATAACCACCAACAGTCACACGCTATGGATTTTTGCACTGCTGCATTTACATGTTTGTGCATCATGCAGGGGTGTACACACGTTGGAGATGCCCCTGTATTGACAATTCCATGCCAAGATAGCAATGAACATAATCAATTATGACAATAATGAAGATATTAGTGGCCATATAACTGCACAAAACAGTTTTTCCTAATTTTATTTGGAATTTATTTGTTGTACAAACTCTAATTGTTATTATTAATGTAATAATAAACATGTTATATTCTTACCTCTTAGATTTTTATCTTTTATTATTTTATCTTCTGTTTTACCTTTTCATTGTATGTCTACCACTCATTTTTTATTTAGTTTTTTTTCTTCTATTATTTTGTATTTGTGTTTGTTATTTATTTATTTTTTTATTATTATTATTTTATTTGACTGCTTTACATGTTATCCACTTGTCATTTTATTTTGAATCATTTTATTTCTTATTAATTAAATCTTAATCATTTGTTTGTTTTTTGTAATGTATTTGCCATTTGATTTTTATTGTTTTGTTTACGAAGTTCCTTATTTTATCTTAACCCGATTAAATACTTCAATTTCAGTCCCTTTAATTTGTAAATACTTGGCTGCATTAGAAATATGGGGTTACTTTTAATGTATTTCTGGGTGAAAATGAAGGTTGATTGACTGACTGATTGACAGACATTATATGAAAAAACTAAATATAAATAAATGTAAACATTTGATTTCACAATAATGTCACTGCATAACTGTTCAGTTTTTTTTTATGGAACTATATTAACTACAACAATAATGCAATAATATGTCTTCCCAGCCAAATGATCATGTGAGTAAAGCTAATAAAAAAAGCCTAAAAGAAAAGCTGGAAAGCTGGAAAAAAATAATAGTGCAAACAATAATACACCCGCCGAGTGAAACCGAAGCCATCTGCTCGAGCTGGAGGACAATGGTGACAAGAAAGAGATTTTGGTTTTGACAGAAGATACCGACACAAACACAAACAAACACACGTCTTACTCACACACAGGCACAAGGCAGTAGGCATTTCTTCCTTTTTTTTCATCCTTAAACAAATTATGCCACGTTTGCTCATCATTGTTCATCACGACTGGCTCTGTTTTCCTAATTGCACGAGCCACTTACTTCCTCAAACGATGCACCCACCGTGTCAGGCCTGACAGCCTCGCCGCTGACTGACTAGTGATAAAAAATGCCACAAACTGTTTAATCTAAAGCATAACGTAAAAAAAAAAAACAGACAGATTAAAAGGAACCATCTGGGCGTGCCCGAAACGGATGGAACGGCGGCGCTGCCACGTCAAATCAATGCACACTGGCGAATGGCGTCAACTACAAATTGCAGGGCAAATGTTTCACAGGGAATGTCAGCCATTTAACACCCGTGCCCTGTTCTCTTTCCCGGAGAAACGGAGAGAGATGATGATTGCCATGGTGTCGTTCTTGGATCTTCCCAAAGATTAATATCTTATCACGTCGGATAACATGCTGGAGTCATCAAACTGTGAAGTTGCGGGCGTCGGTTTGAAGTTTCTGAAATCCTGCTCGGAGCATCGAATCCTTTAATATGTCAAACGCTTTGCTTTGCATGCCTCCAAAAATCTCTTCACTAGAAGTGCGGATGCAACAGCCCACAGGAAAAAAAGAAAAAAAAAAAAAACGATAAGTAGGCCTAACAGTTGTTTCTAAGCCACTGGGTGTAGCACACACTCCATCATTCTATCATTCCATCATTGCATGACTCATTTAAAAAAAAATATATATATATATTACTTTTTCTTTGTAACACAGACTGACAGAAAGAGAACAAATTTCCGTTTCTTAAATAAGAAAATATAGAGAAGATCTAGTTTGTGAAGAGATTGTGAGGAGTATCTTGAGGAGGATCTTGTTTTTTTAGGGCCTACAGTATGAAACTGATGTTAATTATGACACAAATGTAGATTTGAGAATGCCAAAGCCTGGGTTTACAGCACATACAGTACATACACTGGGTTTTACGGAGAGTTAACAGAGATTAAGGGGCTTAGGGTCCTATTGTAGAGATCTACAGCACATATTTTAAGAGCCCACCCTTTAAGAGCCAGGTGAGCTCTGACTTTGGCACGTTGATATCTTAACAGTGCTGCATTTTGACGCACTTCACGCTGTGAAGCTACACCAGCAGCTCATTTTAAGGGAACAGCAATGTTATTTTATTCTTTATTCTGTTTATTGTTAATGTAAAAACTTTTATTTGTTTGTGTAACAGGTTGGGGTGTACACAGTGTGCACGGCACCCCTGAATAAGAGTAAGAATAAGAGTCCATAAAAACTTATGGATGCTTAACTGTTGTTTTCCAACCAGTGGACATAGGGTAGTGCCGGCTACATTTTTTTGCATAACTGACTTTTAAAGTTTTTTTATTTTTATTTTATGTGCATTTCAAACTAATGGGAATTCTGGGAAATTTGAAATTTATGTTAATTGTGACAAAGTGATATTTAAATAGCCAACATAAACTAGCAGAACCTTAAAGATAAAAGATGAAGATAAAAGTCAAATTCCATGTTGTTATGGCATTATTTTTAAAGCACAACTGATTAAAAAAATCCTAAACTGCCAAAAATATACATATATGCATATATTATCACATTTGATTGCTGTACAGATACATATATTTGACAGTTCCCCTTTGTCTCCTTTGTTCTTTTTGTTGTTGCAGTGCATGATACTGTAACAGAAGTGTATTCAACAGTTTACAAGTTTTCTTTTCATCAGTTTTCACCTTTTATTCTATGTAACAATCCTACTATCTGACTGCTTTAGTGCAGGCTTGTAGAAAACCACTAACAGTAAACATGCGCCCCAAATATATAATTATTGAAAATGTTATTTTTTATCCATTATGAGTTATGAGGTCCATATGCCTGGTGTTTGGTCTCAAGTGTATGGTTGCAATACTATAGATTTAAAGGGCACTATCAACACCTCAAAATGTCATGTGCACTAATGATAATTATGCTAGTGGCCACTCAGATAAATAATGATTTCTGCATTAAAAGCCTTACAAGCCTTAGGTGTTATTTATCTATTAATTCTAGTGTAATTACTATTGTGAATTATTTAGCATTCATTTGGCTGGGCATTTTTTGGTATGGAGTCCCACAGGGTTCCATTTTAGGGTCTATAAAATGTATGTTAATTATGATACTCAATCTTAAGATTCAGTGGAATAATTACTAACTAATTACATGCATTTTTACATGCTTATTAATATGCATTAAAGAAACAATAAATAATAAATGCGTGTGAAAGTGTGTGAAACGGCTACTCAATTCCAATTTCCAAACACTAGATTGAGTTTTGTGCCCTATCGACTCCTCCCCAGATGCAAAGTTCAAGTGGGTTGCCAGATTGATACACAAAGCCTCAAGCGACAACGAGTCTTACTCTGTAGCTAATCAGTGAATATATAAATATATATATATATATATATATATATATATATATATATATATATATATATATATATATATATATATATATACATATACACACACTTCAATGTCCAAAATGACTGTCTCTACTACACTAAAGATGGTGATAAATCACCAAGCTTTGGTTAGCAATCTTACTAAAGCTCAATGAATACCTTTTCTGCAGAAAAAAATAGCCAGCTCACCAGTTTCCATGGCTGCAGAATGTTGTTTGCGCTGTGCTGCTGTGTTCTATACCTGGCAAACCTGAACATGGAAATGGGAAATTGTCTTTGTTTTCTCTTCCTTGATTTTAAAACAGAAACAAGTCTAATTTCCAAATGCTGGCTTCTGCCCTTCCTGCTCCTCCCCAGACGCAAAGTTCAAGTGGGTTGCCAGATTGACACACAAAGCATTAAGCGACAACGAGTCCAACTCTGTAGCTGTTTAGTTAATACTGTATGTACGTTTCAACATCCAAAATGTCCTTCTCTACTATGCTAGTGGTGGTGGTAAATTACCCTTAGCTATGGTTAGCAATCTTACTGAAGCTTAGTGATTACTTGTTCAGCAAAAATAAATCAATTAATAAATAACAGCCAGCTCACCAGTTTCCATGGCTGCAGAATGCTGTTTGCTGTGTGCTGCTGTGTTCTATACCTGGTAAACCTGATCATGGAACATGGAAATGGGGAATGGCTGTGGGCAGATTTGGATTAAGAAGCTACAACCCACACAGATTTCCGTGAAGTACCACACAATTCAAATAAGAGCATACTGTCAGCTGCCAGTGCTTATATTTAAGCATGTTTTTTAAATGTCTAATATATGATGCATCCTGATTATGTAATTATCATGAGAAAATACCATCCTTAATAATTGTATAGGTGTTGAAATCGTCTTTTTTTCAAGTCCTTGATTTTGAGTCCAATTTTAAAAGTCCAATTTCCAAACGCTGGATTCTGCCCTTCCTGCTCCTGCCCAGACGCAAAGTTCAAGTGGGTTGCCAGATTGACACACAGCGACAAATGACGACGAGTCTTACTCTGTAGCTAATCATTGAATATATATATATATATATATATATATATATATATATATATATATATATATATATATATATATATATATATATATATATGATAAATTAACCAGCCATGGTTAGCAACCTTACTGAAGCTTAGTGATTACCTGTTCAGCAAAAATAAATCAGTTAATAAATAATAGCCAGCTCAATAGCACGGTGCAAAATGCTGTTTGCTTTGTGCTGTTGTGTTTTCTTAATGTCTAATATATGATACATCCTGATCATGTAATTATCATAAGAAAATATAAGCCTTATTGGTTCTTTAAGTGCTGAAACTGTCTTTTCTTTTTCTTCTCCTTGATTTTAAAACAGAATTAATATGCTTTAGACGCAGCTGATTATGAATGCATCTGGCTAAGGTACCTATAGCATAAATATATGAGGTCTTCATTGGTTAAATCAGGTAATAAAAAAAATGTGTTGAGATAACAACGTGTGGGGGAACTAATGCTATTGTAATAGGCTAATAAGATTCCCACCTCTCTCAGGTGGCAGACACATTCCTCTGGCTTTACCGCCAATGCCTGCCAGGGATGATATGTTATTTAGACTGCGCTGACCTCACACAGCCCGAAAATCAAGTCAGGGAAATGATGAAGCGAAATCAGGAGCACTTAAGAAGATTTAGCTTAAGAGAGGGCTCCCACAATTCGCTCCAACTTCACAAGTAAATGGGCTTAGCTCCTTTAATCCAATCCGTTTGCATTAATGAGGAGCACTTCTGTTCTTCTCTCCACCGCGCTGTAGTCAGGGGGAGAAGAGAAGAGCACTGGCTTTGTGTGTTTGGTATTCCGCTCACAGTCGCAATGAGGAACACGCTTTTCTACTCAGTGCCCTCTCGCAGCCAGTGTAATGGTCTTATTGGACTTGTACTTTAGGCATTATTGCTAAATTAGCCTGCATTGGATACACAGCATTTCAAACCACTGAATTTCACCCCTTTAGCAACAGGTAAACTCAGGCCAGACGGAATGATGGAAGGTTCAACTGGTGGCCAAACAAATAATGGTCTGGTGACAGAAAAACAGAGGTCAATTTTATCATTTCAGTTCTGATCGATGAAACCAATTACAAGCAACAGTTTTCCCCCTTATAGCGCTTCACAAATTGAATCATTCTGTCTGCATATCTTTGATTAAAATAGTATTTTTCTGGCAATTGTATTGGCCAATCATTCAATTCCAGGTGATATAAACTTTTATAATTATATATTACTAGTAATGCCCCAACACTAGAAAAGTAGAGTCAGCCAAATTTTTTTGTTGGATTTTTTAAACTTACGCCTGTGTAGACCAGCAGAATTTAACCAGTAGAATTTAAGATGTGCCAGATGTTATCTTAATTGCAAATCTTAAATGTGTAAATATTTAGGTTAAGTTTGTTACATGCTGAAGTACACTACAGTCACATGTTAGTTCCGTAGTTATAACTGTCTAATTACTCAATCATATATTTCTTACTGTATCATCGATAAACATGATTTAAAGACTATGACAATATTCAAGACTATCAATCCGTTTAATAAAGTTAAGTTAATAATAAAGTTGCAAACTGTTGGGAACATCTGCACTAATTTTTGAGGCATTGCTGTGAAGATTGATCGCATTCAGCAACTGGTCAACAGTTCTGGATCACTATGTTTTTGTGCCATTTAAGCCAGGGGTGTCCAAACTTTTTTTTTCATTTACACACCATTTTACTTGACTCACTATCTTTATCTTTGACAGTGTTGTGTAAACTAAGATTTTTCAAATTGATGTTTAATTTCATGATGTCTCTCAATATTAGACTCCTTAATTACGGCAACTTTTAGACTCTTTTGCCCTGTTTTTCTGCGCTAGAAATGCGCACCCTCTCCGCTTTTAGACTATTTTGTCCCGTTTTTCTGCGCTAGAAATGCTCACTCTCTCCGCTTTTAGACTCTTTGCCCTGTTTTTCTGCGCTAGAAATGCGCACTCTCTCCGCTTTTAGACTCTTTGGCCCGTTTTTCTGCGCTAGAAATGCGCACCCTCTCCGCTTTCAGACTCTTTTGCCCCGTTTTTCTGCGCTAGAAATGCGCACCCTCTCCGCTTTCAGACTCTTTTGCCCCGTTTTTCTGCGCTAGAAATGCGCACACTCTCCGCTTTTAGATTCTTTGGCCCATTTTCCTGCGCTAGAAATGCGCACTCTCTCCGCTTTTACACTCTTTTGGCCCGTTTCTGACACCTAGCGTTCAAACTTTGAATCCCACATTATAAAAACCTGCTTAACAGCGGGCCAACTTTCATTCTATTTCTAAAATACCTCGCGGGCCGCTCCACAAAAGGAAACGGGCCGCAAATGGCCCGCGGGCCGTAGTTTGGACACCCCTGATTTAAGCTCTTCAGGTGCAGCCAATAGCCGGAAAATGTACTAAATCCAGCATACAAAATCCAAAACCTTCAACAGACAATTGGGAACTGGAGAAAACTGCTATAGGAAGAGGTCTTGCTGACCCACATGACAACAGCAACACTGGACAGCTTAACAAGTCTCAGTTTCAGCAGTAAAGAAAAGAATCAGAGGTTTGGTTGACAGGTGAAGTGCAGTAATAATGTTATTTTTAAGATAAAAAAGGAAAGCTTATCTGGGTCATACAGCACTGCTAGTGGACTATTAAAAAACAGGGGTATTCTATTCTAACTTTTGACCTGTAGGGTATATTCATCTTCTCCAAAAACTCATATACCATATACTGTTGGCAAGGACCAGACAAGCTGCATGTAAACATCTGTATCATCTGTAATGGTGCAGCAATGAGTTCAACTCAAAGAAGCTGAATGCATTGGTTAAAAGGGTTCTCCACAAGCTAAATGTAGACATATATAATTATAATTCCCTGTAAATGTTGCACTCTAACGGTTGTTTTATGAATATGATTAGATGCCACTATATATGCATAGTTCTGATAAGCATAATAAAAACATAACTGGGTTATGATTGTGGTCAAAAGTGAACGTGCATTTTGCAGACCTGTAATTATGGAAGCATTTCTTTTCTTTTTTTTTTTCAGTTTGTGTTCTTGAGAAGGTAAGCACTCAGTTACGACTGTGTGACTGTTGTCAAACTGCCACTTAAATCTGCTTTAATTTGTGAATTGCTTGGAAAAGAAAATATGGTTTGATTTATTTTCTGTCAAATGCACAGAGGAGAAAAAAAAATAGGAATATACTATTTTCTTTATTCAATCCTCCACAGGAAGCTACATGTATTAATATTATTTATTTTGAGAAGGATAGACCATGGCAATGTCTGTTATTTGGTTTGGCATTAGGAAGTATTTGTGTTGGATCTTTTTTTGTATATTAATTGTAGTGCTAAGCACTATTGCCTTATTTGGTTTTCTTTATTGTGTATTAGTTTTGCCAATAATTTAACTGTCATATCTCTCTATGTCTCCCTAGCTGATAAGGACTCCATTTCCCAGAACGCCACTGATACTCACACGACTGCTGTTTAATCATCGCATGACACTCACTCACCTCTCAGTCTCACTCACCTGACTATTGATTGTTTTCACCTGCTTTCCTTTCTATATATACCCTTTTTTAATAAACAGGTCAACAGTTTGGGGTGGAGAAGTTGGAGAACCTGTGTTTTAGTGTACATAGATACAGTATATACACTACAAAAGTCAAAAGGTCAAAAGTTTTAGAACACCCCCATTTTTTATCTCATATTTTTTTCCCATTTTAATCTCCTAATGTCCAGTCCAATAACAAGAAATAGTACAAAATCCTTTATTTTGTAAAAAAAGCAGTGCTGCAACAGATGGCATTACTCTCTACTGCAGCATTTACACACAGCACATTCACACTTTTGTCATCATAATAACTAGAAAAAGACACAGAAACACTGTATAATAACTAATACTGTTAATATTAACAGTATAAGTTTTTCTTTAGAGAGAGGTGAGTGCTGTTTACTACACCTTCAAAAGACTCTTGGAAACTGGAGAAAGATAGATCTTAAGAAAAATAGATCTTAAGTTCTTTAGCTTAATGTTGGACTAAGTTTCAGCAGTGAAGAGAAGAGTGAAGTGCAGTAATAAAGTCATTGCTAAGATGAGAAAATACTGTATATTAGGGAAATTCTAAAACTTTTGACCAGTAGTATAAGTGCTTTCTGTCTGGTAAACCTCTTTTTAAAGCAATACAACAAAACAGATCAATCATACAAACTATACCAGGACAGACAGTCTCTTTATAAGCAGCACTCAGGGAAAAAAATGCATGGGCTCATTACCTTTATAAATGCAAACTTTAATATTTTATGATGCATTATGAATATATCGCAATGCTCAGCTTCATCAATATCATCACCAAGCGCTGCGTTCTTGTTTTGTAGAGGGTACTCTTATATAATATTAATGAATAACCAAACCACACAATGTAGAACGCTTCCTCCGAAGGAACAAATGGACTCTGTCAGGATGACGCTGATGCTTATTATTGATTGCTTATTGATTATAAGTTTCAAGCAACAACATAATCGGAGCTCGGGGACGAAATGAGTACGATTTCATATTAAAGGAAATAAGGGAAATAAATAAACACTCACTCACCTCTAAGTCTCAGTCACCTGACTATTGATTATTTTCACCTGCTTTTCTTTCTATATATACCCTTTTTTAATAAACAGGTCAACTGTTTGAGGTGGAGAAGTTTGAGAACCTGTGTTTTAGTGAACATAGATACAGTATACACACTACAAAAGTCAAAAGGTCAAAAGTTTTAGAACACCCCCCATTTTTTTTTGTTTTGTTTTTGCTATTTAAGCTCTTTAAGTCCAGTCCAATAACAAGAAATGGTTCAAAATCCTTTTTTGTAGAAAAGCAGTGCTGCAACAGATGGCGTTACTGAACTCTCTACCACTTTGTCATCATAATAACTGGAAAAAGACACAGAAACACTGTATATTAAGTTTTTCTTTAGAGAGCACTGAGTGCTGTTTACTACACCTTCAAAATACTCTTAAAATGGAGAAAACTGATAGATAGACAGACAGATAGATAGATAGATAGATAGATAGATAGATAGATAGATAGATAGATAGATAGATAGATAGATAGATAGATAGATAACACAGGTAGTGACTGATAAACTAATGGGAGCTCTTTATAAATAACTACTGAACAGCAAAAACTTGAAGTGAAGTGTCAGTGTCAGAATGCTGTACCTTTTGGGCCTCAAAACTTAAAAAAAGAAAAAAACTTTAAATTATTTTAATGATTTAAGACTATACAGAAATCATATTGTCCCATCTTAATTGCTTTTTTATTGCAAACATGCTTGTTTCTTGTTTCTGTTCAGTTGAAGAAATGTAAAATGAAATTTGTGCTTCGTCTGAAGGAGGGATCTATACCTACTCTCTGTGGAAAGTCAGCAGATGAGGAAGATGTAAGTACTTTTAAATAATGAGATAGATAGATAGATGGACTCGAATCCCACCGCAGACATAATTATGAAAATGAAGGCAGATTTCCCAGTTTACCGCTCGTTATCAAAGTGACAAAGCTCCGCATAACATTGGAATTGGCCTCGGGATGACGGAGGAGAAGTTTGGAGGGGAGTCTACTCACTTGCGAGGAAGCAGTTCATGCTGAGAGTGAAATTATCCACCGCAAATGCAGCGTCGGAGTCAGGAGAGATGTCTGCAACGAACTGGAGGTAGAACCTAGATGGGAAGGTAAAGAGAGAGAGAGAAAAGGGAAAAGAGAGAGAGAATGTAATCTTGTTCCTTATTAGCCTAACCAATAGGTTCTCCTAGGTCCTTAATGGCTCCTACATTTAATGAGTTCCATAATGGCTGCAGAAAGCACAGTCGTATACTGTACCAACAGACCTAATAGACGACTTGGTAACCTGGCCTGAGCAATAAAAGGATGGTGCATTACATGATGGAGCTGGAAATGGAATATATAGGGACATTATGCCCAAAAGTATCGGGATACCTCATTTAATTACTTAATTTAACTCTTTTAAGGCGTTCCTACAGGCATTGCTATTCTACACACATACTGTGGTTGGTACGTCAAGAAAAGCATTCTTTTACCATAGTAGTGAACCAATGGAATAACAAGAATGTTAAATATAATATTTAAAAATCCCATCCTGTGGGATATCTCTTTAACCCTAAAAAGAAAGCGGTATGATATGTGGTTGTATTTGAAACATGTGGCCAAGATGGGCCTCCATACTCAAACCTGACTATTGTTGGATCCCAAAATCAACCTGAATTCATTGCTAAAGATGATTGAGTTCCAGTCCAGAGCAATCACATACTTCTACTCACATACTGTGGTTGGTACATCAAAAAAAGTCATTTTTTCACAATGCTAGTGAACCAATGGAAAGCTCTGGAGCATTTTATAGGAACCTAATGTCACTATGCCCAATACCACCAAGCATGGGCAAAACCCAGATAACATGTCCATATAAGGCCTGTTTGGGTAGCTCACCTGGGAAACAATAATAATAAAAATAAATCCACAGTTCACATAAGGACCTCATCATATGACGTTAAGGTTAACATATTAACATAAACATAGACCCTTACTGGGTTGTACTCTGAACATGGGGACACGATGGGTCTCCATACTCAAACCTGACTATTGTTGGATCCCAAAAACAACCAGGATCAATTGTTAAAGATGATACTGTTCCAGTCCACAGCAATCCCATACTTCTACTCACATACTGTGGTTGGTACATCAAGAAAAACATTTATTCACCATAGTAGTGACCCAATGGAAAGCTCTGGAGCATCTTACAGGAACTTAAGGTCACCATGCTCAATGCCAAGCATGGGTGAGGTACCCATAGGTAGGTACATATGTCACTTTATTTTGGGAAATTCACAGAAGCATATCTAGCAGTCAGTGGTCTCTCACCAAGAGGTACACTACCCAAAAGTAGCTTCTGAGAGTCTTTTAATAGGACTGAGAGGGAAACAATTTTAAACACTTTGGGCCCTATTTTTATGCAACCCGTACAGCTTTCAGCTTGATTTAGGGCATAACGTGTTACTGTGTCTTCGCAATCGTAACGGCAGGAAAAGTATGCCCTGCACAACATGGAAACATAGATATGTAAAAAAAAGATTTAATAATTCCCTTAATTAATCAAGAAGTGTCCAACGCTTCTCAGTAGGCAAAACTGATCTGCTTGTTCACGCCCATTTCTTATGTTTATTTTTGATTTAAAAGTTTCCATAGCTGTCAACAGGAACATGCTATGGGTTTGAGCACCACTACGTGTCCATGAGTGTGTAACAAGTGCAGGTGTACACGTGTTGGGGTGCACAACAATTCCCTGCTAAGATAGCAATAAATATCTGATTGCTGATGTCTATATCTAGGTTGTATTCAGTCAGTGGTGCATCTGTGTTTTCTGTGAGCAACACAGTAATACGCTAAGAAATGGACCTGAACACACCTCGTTTCGAGACAACCACGCACATCAGCGTAGATATATTCATAAGCATCATTGCTATTTAAATGATTCAGGTGTAAAGTGTGAAAGAAGACTGTTGGTGGGGTGTAAGATAAGAATTAGCGGTAACACTTTCTATGAATGTCATCTTTATTAGACGCTATAACCACATTCATAACATATTATAATGCATTCATAAGGCAATATAAACATGGCTATAAATGTTTATAAAAATGCATAACCCATTATAGCCATGTTTGTTAAGCATTATGACCTGTGATCATAGTACATTATAAGCTGTGCTTATAACATATATGTAAAAATAGTATATCTCTATCGTTAATAATCTAGTCCTGCAATGAAAGTCTGGCACTTTACTTAGAGCGCACAAAGACCTGTTATAATACATTATAATTGACTATAATTAATATTATATTCAAGACAAGAATAATTTACGAGTGGTTAAAAATATATTTATAGGATTATTGAGGGTGTGTTTATAAGTTGGAAGCTTTTTTAGTCATGATACAAGTCTACAAGCTGGGACTGAGTTTCTTAGTATTGATGTATAACATGTTATAAACACAGCTATTAATGCATTATAATCACAGTTCATGATGCATAATTAACATGGCTATAATGAATTATACCATTTTTATAAATGTGTATAGCCATGTTTATAATGCCCTATGAATGCATTATAATGTGTTATGAGTATGTTTATAGAGTCTTATAAAGATGACATTCAAAGAAAGTGTTACCGAATTTGCATTTTGACATGCCTTTTATCTGTGATCATTTTTTACCGTAAACGCATGCTGAGTTTTGAAGGAATCTAGGATTTGTTATGTATTTATTTAGTTTTAGTCAGCGAGTGTATAGCGTAGAGTATTAGAGGTCGTGTTAACCTAGGAAAACTGAAGGGTAGATGATCAATTATGATACGGAATAAAAAAGCGTAGAAGATCGACAGAGGAAGAGGAGTACGACGAAGAAGAAGAAGGCTAAAAAGGAAATTTTAATCACTCTCTAAGGACCAGCATTAGCAAATCTCAGGCACTAAAGGAGGGAAGTCCAATCAAGCACACAGAGATGAAACAGCCCTCTGTTTTTCTCTCCTCTCCACATTCTCGCAAGTCAAGTGCCTTTGCTAATTGGAGCGAAAGTGTGGTTGAATGCGGAGGCCCTCCACATTGATTCCCTTTCTTCTCTCTCCTTCCCTTCTTTAGGAGGGAGTGATACGGTGGGCCAGGCCCAAAAGCACGGGCCCAGCCCCCAGTGGGATTCATTAAGATTTCAGGGTGAATGTGGGCTTTTAGCACAAAACCGAATGCAAATTACGTAAAAAAAAAAAAAAAAAAATCTGCATTCGGAAAGACTGGAAAGCAGCTCCTTGTTAAGCCACTTATGCCGCTTGTAGTGATTTCCACCTTTTATGTGTTCGGAATGAGCTGTAGCGCTCGTGATGTGTGGAAATGTGGAAACGTACGATGTGCATGTGCAGTTTTCAACAAGAGAAAAAAAAAAAAAAGGCAAATCAAAAAGTTTTGCCGGGCTACTATTGAGTGCATAGAAACATTCATAGAAACCTCCCATTTCAGCAATGGGAAGGTTATTTATTTTGTTGCACAAATGTCACATTGATTATGTTTCACGCACCATTTAATTTGACTGCGCCTGGTAAAAAAAACTCAAGGCTTGCTGAATACTGTATATGATAAGACAATTATGTAGACCATACAGTATATTTATATGTTTATAAACTAGTATATTTACTAGTTGTCAAATGTTAGAAGGTCCCCGATGAACAGAGCCTCTGGCTAACACTGGAGTAGCAATGCTAATGCTGCAATAACGATGCTAGGAAAGGCTAACATTGAGATAACACTGCTATTACCAGAGTAGCAATGCTGAGTGAGGCTGTGGTAGCCATGGTAGCAATGCTAACACTGCAGTAGTGAGGCTAATGGCACATTAGTGGTGACATAAAGGATACACTGTAACTACAGAGCCATTTAAGGTGGAACATTTTAATTTTGTGAGCATTTTATAAATATTTTTACGTAAAATAAGTTTGTCATTCACTCACTCAGTTAGTCAGTAAGCAAGACGGCATCTTCTAGACTGGCCTGCAAGTCAACAAAATTGACAAAACACTCAATATCGGAGGGCGCCGGGTGGTCCAGCGGTCTAATGCGCTGCCACTATGAGCGGGAGGTCATAGTGCCATCAGCTTTGCCATCAGCTGCCGGTGCTTAGAGGGAGCAAAATTGGCTCTGCTCCCTCTGGGGTGGGTAGATGGCGCTCTCTCCCCATCACACTTAAGGTGGCGCTGGGCGGCACGAGGCGTCTGTGAGTGGATGAATCGGAACCTGGCCGCTGTGCTTTCCTCCGAGCGCGCTAGCTGCTCAGGCAATGATTCATCCGCAGCAGCTCGAAAAAAGGGGTGATTGACTTCACACGTGTCGGAGGAGGCGTGTGCTTGTCCGCATCCTCCAAGGGTCACGGGCGTCACCGGTGATGGGGACGCACAAAGGGGTGGGACAATTGGATATCCAAATTGGGAGAAAATGGGGAAAAATCAGAAATAAAATTATTAAAAAAAAAAAAAAAAAAAAAAAAACCTCAATATCAGGCCTAATAAAAAGCAAATATATATTTGGACTTACGAGTCGACCAATCCAAATAAAGGAAACGTGATGAACCTCCAGCCTTTGCCTAGCGTGGCTTCGCTGCTAGAGTTCCATAGACTTCTTTGGCCATCAAGTCCTGTGCTGTTCTCTATGATCCAGAGAGACAGAGCACCTCTCGTGTTCCCGCACACCTGGAACTGGACCTGTGGGTGACATAAGCAATCATTTTGATAACCCAATAAAGGATGTTTTCTTTCTTCTCAAGCTTGGGTAACACCATGAACCGCAGTGAGATGATCTGTAGAAAAGCATCAGCAGTATAGAACAACTGTCAAATCTGATTTAGCCATACCATGAATCAACACTCAGTCATCTAAAAGCCAATTGTGGTTCAATAAAGAAACCATATTTGTAAGTAAAAACATGTTTGAAGGACTTTTCAAAGGTTTCAGAAACTGGATGTGAAGGATCTCCATCTATTTAAGGTGTAATGTTCATTTTTTTAAAGTGGAAAGCTACATTGATACTCATTTTTTCCAGAGTAAAGCTACAGTACATTATTTACATTTTACATTATTTAATATCTCTCTTCTTCCCTCTCTCTGTCTGTGCATCTCTCTACTTTCCTCTCTTTCTCTGTCAATCTCTCTCTGTATCCCTCTCTCTCTGTCCATCTCCTTTTCTCCCCTTCTGTCTGCACATGTATCTCTTCTTCCCTCTCTGTCTGTCCATCTTTCGTTAGCCCTCTCTCTCTCTTCTTCCCTCTCTCTGTCTGTTCATCTCTCTACTTCCCTCTCTCCGTCTGTCCATCTCTCTATATCTCATTCCCTCTTTCTGTCTGTCTTTCCATCTCTCTCTACATCTCTCTCTCTCTCTCTGTCCTTCTCCTTTTCTCTCCTTCTGTCTGCACATGTATCTCTTCTTCCCTCTCTGTCTGTCCATCTTTCGTTAGCCCTCTCTCTCTCTTCTTCCCTCTCTCCGTCTGTCCATCTCTCTATATCTCATTCCCTCTTTCCGTCTGTCTTTCCATCTCTCTCTACATCTTCTCTCTCTCTCTCTGTCCTTCTCCTTTTCTTTCCTTCTGTCTGTCCATTTATCTTTCTTTCTTCCATCTCTCTACTTTCCCCTCTCTGTCTGTCCATCTCTCTATTTCCCTTTCTCTCTCTGTCAATCTCCTTTTCTCTTCTTCTGTTTGCCCATCTCTCTATATCTCATACCCTCTTTCCATCTATCCATCTCTCTCTACTTCCCTCTCTCTCTTTGTTCATCTCTCTTTACTTCCCTCTCCCTGTCTGTCCCTCTCTCTTATTTTCCCTCCCTCTCTCTCTCTCTGTCCATCTCCTTTTCTCTTCTTCTGTTTGTCCATATATCTCTCTCCTGTTCATTTTTCTCACTTTTTCTACATTTTTCCAACAAGTCTGTTTTTAAGCTGCTCATTTTTCTACAGTAAAGCTACAGTAGGGTTTAAATGATTTATTATCATTATCAGACCAGAGATTTTCTCCAAACCCGAAGATTAAGCCTATCATTATCCTATCAGTGCTAATTCTCTGCTGAGATCTATCTCCTTCAGCCTAAACCTAAGCTTAATCTTGCTTTGGGAAGCGTCCGGGTGGCATGCAGTAATTTAGAGATGAAGGAACTATTACCGCTCCTCCTGCGGCGTGTGAGGCGGCATGCTGTGGAGCGTGACATAGCCAGCTGTTCCAGCTAGTGAACTTTCTCCAACTCCGGCGCTCGGGCGGGGAGCACCGGCCAAGGAGAAAGGGATGAAAGTGCTAATCTAGAGTCGCGGCTCGTCTCTGGGCCCGAGCCAAGCTGCTGTCATGGCCTGCTGTGCTAGCACATTGCCCTGGGCTCCGTACATACAACACTGAGCCTTCACCTCACTTCTATCGGACACTGTCACTCACACAACATCACACAACACCGGCCAACTGTCTGCCTCTCCTCCATCTGTCTCTCTTTATCCTCCCTCACTCCATCCCTCTACTGCCTTACATTCACTTCTGCTCACTCTCAGTCCGCTTTCAATCTCAAACTGCACTTACTGCTCTTTCTGCCCTTCTTTTAATCCGACCAGAGCTCTTTTCCTCTGTCTGTCCATAATTCTCTTCTAGCTGCTGCCTGCTATTTTTCTTTCCCTCTTTCTGTATGTCCATCTATCTTTCCCTCTCTCTTTCTGTCCACCTGTCTCTCCTTTTTCCCCTCTGTCTGTTCATCGTTCTATGCTTTTTTTTTTTTCCTCTCAATCTGTCCATATTTTCTCGGTCCAATTTTATCTCCATTTTTCTTTTCATTTCTTTTTGTTCATCTGTTATTCTTTTCCCTTCCCTCTTAATTGTTGTCCATCTTCTTCTTCTTCTTCTTCTTCTTCTTCTTCTTCTTCATCACACAATCATTCTCAGTTTTTCATTTCCCTATCTATCTATCTATCTATCTATCTATCTATCTATCTATCTATCTATCTATCTATCTATCTATCTATCTATCTATCTATCTATCTCGTTCACCCTATCATCGTCCATCTTCTATCCTCCCTTCATCATTCATTATCCTTTTTCCATTTCCATTTTTCTCTTTTTCTTTCACTCTGTCCATCTTTTCCCTGTTTCCTTTTTTTTACAGTTTCTGTCTCTGTCACTTATTCCCTCTGTCCACCTTTCTCTCCTTTTTTTCTCGATCTCCATCTTTCTCTCCATCCCTCTTCCTTTGTGTGTCCATCTGTCTCCCCTCTCCAATGTCTTTATTTGTCCATCTTTCTCTACATCCCTCTTCCTCTGTGTGTCCATCTGTCTCCCCTTTCCTATATATTGATTTGTCAATCATTCTCTACTTCCCTTTCTGTCAATTTTTTGTCTCCTTCTTCTCTTTGTCCATCTTTTACTCCTGCCCTATCCCTCTACCTGTTCACTTTCTCTCCTTCCCTCTCTCTCTGTCCGTCTTTCTCTTTCTCTCATTCTCTCTGTTTGTCTATCACTCTCTTTAGTTAGTCCCTCTCTCTGTCTGCCCATCTTTCTCTCTTTTTTCTTCCACTGGCTTTCTAGATTTTTTTATTCTCATTCCCAATCTGTCCATATTTTTATATTACTTTATCCTCAGCTTACTTTTTATTTCTCTTTGTCCATCTGTCATTCTTTTTCCTTCCCTCTCCTTTTTTGTCCATATTATTCTTCTTTTTCCTTACAAAGTCATTCTCCACTTTTCCTTTCTCTCTCAATGCATTTTTCTATCTTCAATCCCTCCTTCTGCCTCTTTCTGTCAATCATTCTCTCTTCCCACTTGTCTCTGTCTACCTTTCTTTTGGTCCCTCTTGGTCCATATTTCTCTTTTTTTCCTCACTCTGTATATCTTTTCCATTTTCCTTTATCCTTCTTCTTTTCTTTATTCTATAATCTTTCACTTTCCCTCACTTCTCCATTTTTCTCTCATTTTCTTTCTCTGTCACTCATTCGCTCAATCCAAATTTCACTCCATTATTATCTCTGTCCATCTTTCTCTCCATTCCTCTTCCTCTGTCTGTCCATCTGTCTCCCTTCCAACTTTCTTTTAATTTCTCTTTGTCCACCCGTCATTCTTTTTCCTTCCCTCTCCTTTTTTGTCCATTTTCTTTTTCCTCCCACTATCATTTTTCTTTTTTATTTCTTTTTGTCTCTATCTATCTTTGTATCTCTCCTTCACCCTCTCATTGTCCATCTTCTATCCTCTCTTTATCTTCTCTTTCCAATCATTCTTTTTCTGTCTACCTTTCTTTTCATTTTTCTTACATTTTCTGTCTCTGTCACTCATTTCCTGTGTCCACTTTTCTCTCCATTTTTTCTCTTTGTCCATCTTCCTCTCCATTTCTCTATCTCTGTATCTCTCTATCTCTTATCCATCTGTCTCCCCTCTCATATGTCTTTATTTGTCTATATTTCTCTACTTCCCTCTCTGTCAATCTTTTTTGTCTTCTTCTTCGTTTTGTCCATATTTTACTCCTGCCCTCTCCCTCCATCTGTCCATCTTTCTCTTTCTATCTTTCTCTCTGTTTGTCTTTAGCTCCCTCCCTCTCCTGGGGTGTCACTCACTCGTTCTCTTCGGTTAGTCTGCTGTATTTGTGTGTGTCTGCATCTGTGCTGCAGATTGATGAGGTCGAGCCGTGTGGATTCAGCATTCTGAATGAAGCACTGGCTGTCAGAGCTCTGCCAGCAGCCAGGAGCTGCAGATTGGCTTTGCTAATTTTTTTGGAAGGACGAGGACATTAACATTTTGGGGTTTTCTTGCCAGACTTTCTTTTAATCGCGATGGAATTCCATTAAAATTAGAGCGTAAAGATAACCTCATTAGGCCAGTTCAAACGCTGGCAGGATTCATTACAAGAGTTTAAGGTAATTTTGCCATTCATCTTAAAACGATATCCAATACGACCTTGCTCCTTGACATGAGATTAACTGTTGGAAGTGTATAATGTGCTCAACCCTGAGTTGTACCACAGAGCAGTTCAATTTCAAGGGAAAAAAAAAAGAATATCATTTACACTCGTCGTCAGAAAAAATTATTTCACCTAGAATTAATCAACCGACAGGAATAAAACTTGGTGGGTAGCTGCGTCAGAGTCTCATGCAGCGAGTAAAAACTTATTTTTATTGAGTTACTAGGTCAACACATACACTACTGGTCAAATGTTTTAGGACACGTTAATTTTTATTTTGGTTACTTAAGCTCTTCAGGAGCAGTCAATAACCAAAAATGGTACAAAATCCAGCATATATATATATATATATATATATATATATTTAGTAAACAAATGCCAGGGTTTGCATATATTGTAAATGTATATTGTAGAACAAACAAAATATATATATATATATATATATATATATATATATATATATATATATATATATATATATATATATATATATATATATATATATATATTGTGATATATTGTTTAAAAAAAGTGTAAAAAATAATATTTTTATCAAACAATTCATTGGTTAACAGTTTGCAGCTGGTAAAATTTTCCAATGTCGGGATAAAATCATAAGAGTCTTGGTAGAGTCGAGTTGCGATTGCGTCGTTTTGATCGTTCAGTGTAAGGTGATTGAGATTAAAGTTTTAACTTAGTCTTTTTCTTGTCCTGACATTCAGATAAAATCTAAATATTTAATATTATCATAAGTCTTGAGATAGAATTGTGATGTAAAACGTTTAACAATCAATAGGAGAGCTATGGGAAGCTTCAAATAGTGACCCTGCAAGATCCTCATTTTTTGGAAAATTTTAGCCTGTGTTTAAAAAGTCTGTGACTTGTCTTTAGATGTGAGAGGGTGCCAGACTTTAATCTATTAAAAGTCTTTTTAGAGTATTTTCGAAGTTGTCTAGTGTTTGAATGGCTAGCATAAGTAGCCCTAGTAATAAACTGAGCTTTCGAAATTGATTTTTAAATTTTTTTTTAATGTCCATTTACAAAGCTTTAGTCTGTAGTAGAGCGGTGCTGGAACACTTACACACAGCACATTCACACTTTCATCATAATAACTAGAAAAAGACTCAGATAAACACAGAGAACTCTGTTACTATTAAAAGTATATGTATTTTTTTCTTTAGAGAAATTACAGATCTTTAAGCCAGAGTGGGGGGTACTTTGTTTCCTACACCTTTAAAAAAAAACTCTTGGAAACTGAAGAAAACTGGTACAGGAAGAGTCACGTCTGGCTGACCCACATGGCAACAGATTTAGCCTTTAGCTTAGTTTAAGAACTCCCACTAAACTACTAACAGTAGGTGTGCTCCAAAACTTTTGACTGGTGGTACATGATCAAGAGTTTCCCATATCCGTGTTCACCAGGGGTGTCCAAAAAACTACGGCCTGCATACCATGTGCGGCCTGTTTCCTTTTTTGAAGTAGCCTGTGAGGTATTTTAGAAATATATTGAAAGTTGACCTGCTATTAAGTAAGTTTTTAAAATGTGAGATTCAAAGTCATATAAACCCAATCTGAAATGCTCCTCATCTTCTTTCCTTCTTTCATTATGCCTCCATTAATGTTCCTGAGCTTTTGGGAGAACATGGCAATGGAAAGAAACGTAAGAAGCAAAAAAAAAAAAAGACAGCGAATGCAGAAAATTTCAGGCGTGTTGGGATTTTTTTTTTTTTTTTTACTATTTTTACCTGAGTTCAGAGGGAAGTGTGTATGTTTTGTATAATTTGTTTAGAATCAGTTGCCGTACTGAAGAAGTATAATGTTTTTAAGAGACGTATTATATTATATTATATATGAAACGAAACATATATTTGAAAAATCTTAGTTCACACAACACTGCCGGGTATAGATAAAGTAGTAACTTAGTAACTCAAGTAAAATGGTGTGTAAATGATAGTAATCAAGAAAATGTATTATTATAAGTAGAATATTTCAATTTTTGAAGTTTGGACACCCTTGGTCTACACTGATGATTAATATTTATTGTTCCTGGTAACTTTTGAGCATTGCAGTCCGAATAGCCATGCACTTGGGTGCATCTGGGTGCAACAGTTGTTTTTTTTTTTTTTTTTTTTTTCATTTTTTGCAAGAACTTCTCTTAAAAAAATAGTGTAAAATGTGGAAATAATTACCATAAAAAGAGAATTAAAAGCACAGCACAGCATCTTGGCATATTATGAGGAGAATCGATTAATCAACTCGTTTCAATTAGCCCTGACATTTTATCAAACGAGCCTTTGGTGCATTAATCACTCTCCTCTTGTCTCGCTGGCCGGGTCCGCCCCCATACTGCATTCTAAACCCCCATACGTAACATAAATCAGCGGAATCAGTATGCAGTGGCCTGCTAATGACCGGGTCTATCGTTGGCTCTGTGCTTAAATGAGGGAGGAATACATTTGTCGCGACATGAAACGAGGCCCTGATGAAAAATGCCCTAAACGCAATTTCCTCCGAGATTCAGACCGGGACCGCAGAGCAGAGCAGAGCAGAGCGCAGGCGGAGGCGCAGGCGGAGGCGCAAGCGGCGCATGCCAGACGGCGTCGCAGGCGGAATGCAGAACGATGCAGTTGTTCTCTTACCATGCACGGAGCGTTCCTCAGAGGGTAGAGGAAGAGTGGACTCCGCACGACTACTGACCCCCGTTGACCTTTGGATTGACTTTCTACAGCCAAAACAGCTCCTGTCAGACGGCGAGACGACAGACGTACACAAAACACATCAAAACACATCCGCAGCAATGAACTCTGGGAAAGAAGAGACATCCAGAAGCAATAAGTGCACTGATGGCTCTGTCTCCACTAAAGCCAGGATCTGACTCTGACTCTGTGAGGTAACACTTTCTATGAATGTCAGACTCTCTATTAGACTTTATAAACATATAATTCATAACATATTATAATGCATTCATAAATATTATTAGGCTAAACATGGATAAACATGGCTATACACATTTTTATAAACATGCATAACCCGTTATAGCTGTGTTTATTAAGCATTATGACTATAATAATCTGTGCTTATGATATATATATATATATATATATATATATATATATATATATATATATATATATATATATATATATATATGTTAAAATAGTACAGTATATATCTATCATTAATAATCTAGTCCCACAAAGAAAGTGGTAACTTCCTATAGATCCTGTATTCATAATGCATTATAAATGCATTCATAATGCATTATATGACATGCACAATACCTTATAATGACTGTAATAGGCCAAGCCTGTATGTTTGCTCATAAGTAATTACAGCAACATTCAGGTCTTTGTGCGCTCCAAGTAAAGTGACAGCCTTTCTTGGTAACACTTCCTATGAACCCTGTATTCATAATGCCTTATGAATGCATTTATAATGCATTATATGACAGCATAATACCATATAATGACTGTAATAAGCCTGTAACTACAAGTATAAGGGTTTATAAAGAAACAGCGTACAATGCCCTATAATATCTGTTCTTACGAACATTGTACATTGTAATGTTGTGATGCACTATAACACATATTTGGTATATTTTGGAATAATGCATTATAATACGCAGCTATGATTTCTCAAATTAAGCTTTTATAAAACACATTATAAAGCCTTATATACAGTCATTACTGACTTTAAGTGAAGTGAGTGTTCATATGCTTTTTAAACATGAAGTAAATTTTATTATGCCTCACTGTAATGTCTTATAGAGCATTATGAGTGCTTTTTACTGGCTTTCAGTGAAGTGTGTTTTCAAATGCTTACAGTGAGGCATTTTTACTTTAAAACATGTTTAAAACACAATTCACTTAAAGCCAATAAAGATCACTCATAACGCCTAATAAGACGTTACAGTGAGGCATGATAAAATTTACGTTTCAGTTTAAATAGCATATGAAAACACTAACGCATTATACCAAAATATACCAAATCTGTGTCGTAGTGCATTGCAACACTACATTGTACAATGTTCTTATGAACAGATATTACAATGCATTATGCGCCATTTCTTTATAAACCCTTACACTTGTAGTTTATAATGTGTTGAATGAATGTCACTGTAAGTACTTATGAGCATTTATACAGGCTTATTATAGTCATTATAATGAATTATGCATGTCATATAATGCATTATAAATGCATTCTTAATGCATTATGAATACAGGGTTCATTAGAAAGTGTTACCAAGAAAGGTTGTCACTTTACTTGGAGTGCACAAAGACCTGTTATATATTATAATACATTATAATGGACTATAACTAACAATATATCTAAGACAAGTACAATTTAAGTGAATTTGAGTGGTTAAAATATATATTTAAAGCATTATATAGTTTGTGTTTAAAAGTGAAAAGCTTTTTTTAGTTCTAATGCATAATTCTGCAAGCTGGGACTGAGTTTCTTGGTATTGACGTATAACATTATAAACAGCTATTAATGCATTATGATCACAATTCATGATGCATAATAAACATGGCTATGATGGACCATACATTGTTCTAAATTTATATATGTATAGCCATGTTAAAAATGCCTTATGAATGCATTATAACATGCTATGAGTATGTTTATAGAGTCTCATAGAGATGACATTAATAGAAAGTGTTAGAACCGGCTCTGACTCTGATTATCCACAGCGCAGAGTCAAAGGTTTAGGGTTAATCATGTCAACTCAGAAATTAGAACACTGTACATATAAAAAAATGAGGTCAGCTTAACCCCGGTAAATGGCATGCTTACTATTCATATCATTCACTTATTAATACTTATTATGCAGGCATTATCGTGATGAATTATTCAATGCCTGTTATGAATTATTCAGGAATTACTGTCACACTATTATAAAAGTTATGTAATGGGAAGAGAATACATCCGTGCACAAGCCCTCAGGGTTTAAGGGGTTAAACAGGAAATTCTACAAGTGTATTTTCCTGAAATGCTGACTAATACTGCAGTGATGTCAAAGGATTAAAGAGGAAAACCCATGAAAAGCTTTGTCTTTTTAATATATTTACATATAAATTCATGTCTACAGTACCAGTCAAAAAGTGTGGACTTTTTCAAATACAGTGTTTTTTTATTATTGTAAAATGTTCTGAATTGTAGATCAATACTACACAAAGTATTACTAAACCAGAATATGTTTCATATTTTAGATTTTTCAAAATGAGAACCTCTTGCTTAGACAGAGATAGTTTTGCACCTCTTGGCTGGATTTTCTCAGTCAGTTTTATGAGGTAGAGTCACCTAGAATTCAAGCTTTCAGTTAACAGCTGTGCTGAACTCATCAAGAGTTAATTACTTTAACTTCTTGTTTCTTAATGTTAGTTTGAGAGCATCAGTTTAAGGTAAAGTTGTGAAGAGGTAGAGTTGGTATACAGTTAATAGCTCTATTAGAATAATGTTCTAATCAATATTATAGCAAGAACTACTCAAATAAGTAAAGAAAAAAATACTTTAAGAAATGAAGGGCAGTTGGAACATGATGATGAAACTGGCTCTCATCAGGACCGCCCCAGGAAACGAAGAAGAGGACAGTCACCTATTTTGCACTGGATAAGTTCAGGGTTACCAGCCTTCTGTTACTTAATATTTGTTGTTTTTTTTTCTTGCTTTATTTTGTCTTTTTTTCTCCTGCCTTGTTTTTTTTTTGTTTTCCCTCTGTTTATTTATTTTTATCACCCCTTTTTTGCCTGTTATTCTGCTTATATTATTATCTCTCTTTTAAAATATCTGTATTAACACTAATAAACCTTAAAAAAGAGTTACCAGCCTCAGAAACTGCAAGTTAACAGCTCCCCAGCTAAGAGCACCTAAATGCTTCAAAGAGTAATTTTGTTTGTTTAACACTTTTAAGTTACTATATGATTCCTGATGTGTTTCTTCATAGTCCGAATGCCTTCTGTATTCATTTACAATGCAGAAAAATTTAACTAAAAAAAAAAAACAACATTGAATGAGAAGGTGTGTCCAAACTTTTGACTGGTACTATATATGAATAAGATGTGGAAGTGAAATAACTGAACATAAAATTGCAGAAAAGTATTAATTAGTAAAATGTAATGAATTAAAATGTACATTTCTTATGATGAAAACTTTAGGAGTTTTAGAATTTTAGTGTTACTACTACAGTTTTTGCAGAAGGATTAAATTTAGTAATGGATTAAAAATGATCTTTCAGTGTAAAATCTCCATTCAAAATTATTTGTGGTTCAAGACTAGGCTTAATCCCTTCTTTTGGATTTTATTGTATATAATCTCTATGTCTTAATTTAGAATTAAGTACACCCCTTTAGCTGCATATGATAATGGTACATATGCAATTGTCCCTTCACCTCACTCCATCCTATTCATTTCAATGGAGGAAAAGTTACAAAAAGTAAAAACAATCTCAAAACAAAAAAGTTTAAAAATCTCAAAACTCAGTAGCTAAAGAAATATAATGCATTGTCCATTTAAAAATAATCTATTGTCAATTTAATTGATTAGAAGGAGAGAAAATATAAAACAACTGATAACAAAGAGAGGTCAGGCTGTCCTAGCAAGTTCTGCCTAAGAGCACTTAAGAGCAAATCTGTATTCAACAATTCCAAAATGTCATCATATGGCCTAGAGGAAGCTCCTGTCACAGTTGATGTAAAAAAAAAAAAAAAGAAATCATGAAACATTCTGAGAAAGACGAAAGTTGGGGCATAGTAACACAAGACGCACAGCATTTTAGCACTAAAAGTTCATACCATTTTTAGACAACAATACTAAAACTACATTTGAGTGACTGAATTAAAAAAATAAATATAAAAAAAAAATCATTAAAGGAATTCACTTTAAATTTCAAGGCATTTTGAAGAGACTGGCAATCAGATGCTTTAGAAAAAAAAAAAAGGAAATGTCCACTTTTACTGTGGACACAACTTTATTGTGGAGTACACTATTACTAATTCTGTATTGTATTGAAGGGTTTTTGAAAAAAAAAAAAAAAAAAAACGTGAAAAAAAATGTGTCCATCTGCCCAAAAACTGAAGATGAAACATTAAAGATCTGAAAGAATTCTGCATGGAGGAGTAGGAAAATATTTCTCTCAGCCAATCAATCTATAATAGAGACTGATCTCATTTCATATTGCTCAGTTCATTTAAAAGGAAGAAGGTATCAGCTATTTATGGCACATTTTATGAATGATTGTACAGTAAAAGGACATGTCTATTTATATTGCATACAGCTCACAATATATATTTTTTTTTTTTTACTGAAAATCAAATCTCCATACGCTTTAATATGTTTAAACAATGTAAAGCTTTTCATAGATTTTTTTTTTTTTCTGAGTATCTATTCAGTTATCTGTCTCAGAATGAATCAAAGTCATTGCAGGAGTTGTAGACGTCTCTACCTGATGATGGACATGTGCTCCGCAGCCCTTTGGGTAGGAAGGGATAGACCACCTTGTAGGGACTTCTGCCTGACACTAGCTGCCATCCACAATCACCGTCTTCAAAAGAGCAGTAGCTGCCATTGAGGAACTGACCTGGAGGGAGAAAAGAGAGAGAAAGAGAGAGAGAGAAAGAGAGAGTGAGGAGTTGGAGAGAGACAGACGAGAAGAGGACAAGATGAGACGAAGGGCTGGAATACAGAGTGACCCAGGAGACAGACGCAAAACTGAAAGGAAGCGAGATTAAGAGAGAAAGAAAAATTGCCTAACAATTTAATCCCACGGCTCGAGAGCCTGTGAGCTTTGATGAGAGAGATTCTTTGGCCAGTCTTACTCTCTTCTGAAGATGCAAAAGAGGCAGAGAGGCCTCAGAGACAATGCAGACAGTGTGCAAATGAACATTTATATAAAGGAGTTGAAAAAGCAAAAAGGAGGGAGCGATGCGAGAAAAGAAGAAGGAGAAGAAGAATACGAGACCCTATTAGCTACGACCCAGGAGTCTGGCCATCAGCAGATCCTTTTAGATGTGTCTGCCACCACTAGAATTGATGTGAGCATTATTAAAACACATGAATATTATATATAGAATATAAAATATATCTCCAACACAAAATAATGAGTGATTAAGATGGTTAGGTTCTTGCTGTAGACGACATTCACTGGAATTTGTTGCTATTTAACTGAATCCATCCTTTTGTCTATTAATTAAATGTTGTTTAAATATTGTTGTCTTCTTGCTATTAACTGCAACACAAAGCATGATTCATCTTTTTTTTATTTTAGTTATTCTCTTAGTTCTTTATTTCCTTTTTTATTTCTTTCTTTATTTCTTTTTTTATTTCTTTTTTGTACTATTGCTTTTTAACTGATTAAAATATTATTATTATTGTTGTTGTTGTTGTTGTTGTTGTTGTTGTTATTAGTAGTAGTAGTAGTAGTAGTAGTAGTATTAGTATTATTATTTATTTATTTATTTATTTTATTTATTTTTTTATTTATGTATTTATTTATTTTTTAGTGTATTTTTTATTGCATTACGTAAAAGTTAGTTTTTGCTTAATTTGAACGGTTATTTGTCCTTTCTTTTGCTCTTAATTTTTTATCAATTAATAACTAAATTTAATCATTTTAAAATAACAGTAAATAAAAATAAAGATAGATGAAAAAAAAATAAAATAATAATAATAATAATAATAATAATAATAATAATAATAATAATAATAATAATAATAATAATAATAATGCCCTCAATGTACTTATGAGTCAAAACAAAGTTTGACTGATTGATTGATTGATTCATTCATTCATTCATTCATTCATTCATTTATGTATTGATTCATTGATCCATCCACCCCCTTGTTTAATAGTTGGAAAATTTTCACTTTCATGAAATTCTGAAAATTGCTTTTTTCTAACACACTAATGTTTCTTAGGACTCAAGTCTTAGGACTCAATATGTTAACTGACCCAGTCCCAGTGGCCAATGTTTAACTTCACTCACAAGATAAAACCTCACAACTTCTTACACAGGTGGGTGTGTGTATTCCTAATCTGTCTCCTGAGGTAACACTTTGCAATCAAACTATACACTGCTATTCTGTTACTTTTTGGCATGGGTATTGCTGGTATTCAATTAGAGACTGTAGCTCATCAGTTGGTGCACCATTTTTTGGCATGCTTTAGGCCCTTATCAGTGGACAGTTTCTGACCACAATGCTCCTCTTTGTTTTGTTTTTTGGGTTTTTTTTGTGTGTCATTACTAGCAACAACACTGGTAGATTACACATCCACATACACACAACAAGCTGCAAAATACTGCTATTGATATGCACCCAAATCCGTCAAATACCCAAATAATTTGTGGTCAACAGAAGTAATGTGGTAAGAAAGAGAAAATTAAATTTCAGGTTTAAAATTCAGGTTTAAGCCTTAAAATATAGGTTTAAAAAAGTTCTAAAATGGTTAAGGCTCAGAAAAGGTTTAAAAGTGCACTCGTTCTCCTGGGATGAATGTGAATACAGTGTACCTTTATGGAACACTGTTAGCCCTTAAGGACCATGTTGTACCCTTGGAAGTACATTCAAATTCGTTCTACCTTGGTGAACAAACATCCACTGTTCTTTTTTCTACGTTTTTGTTGTGGAACTCAAATCCATTCCCTGTGAAAGAACTGAGCTTGTTAACCTACAACCAGTCCTTGAAGTGAATAATCAACAAAGACCCAGATGTGGAAAATGCTCCACCATATTTGCTGCTAGAGCTTCAGTAGTAATAAATTAGGACGGCTTGAAAGATAATAAAAATCAAATGGAATGATCTCTTGTTAAGGACTATAAACATCCAATACAGGCTAGTAATGAAGTCAGTAATCAATACTAATATATTCTACGATGCTCCCAGGTGGCGAAGCAGCAATACCACAACATATGAAGCTGAGATGAGCTCTGTGAGTAAGTCTAATCCCCTTCCGGACTGGGAATTAAACCAGATACCAGGGATGTCATGATTGGGTTGTTTTGCCCCCTGATCCAATATGAGTCTCTTAAAGCTATCAGCCAATCAAAGAATCCGTCAATACCAATCCAATCCGATCTGGACTTTGTGTTTGTATGAATAATATGGCCACATAATTTAGATAAGATGTGATGTGGATTAAAACCGAAGAAAAAAAAATTATATATATATATATATATGTATATATATATATATATATATATATATACGTATATATATATATATATATATATACGTATATATATATATATACGTATATATATATATATATACGTATATATATATATATATATATATACGTATATATATATATACGTATATATATATATATATATATATACGTATATATATATATATATACGTATATATATATATATACATAAGTTTCGATAGCATGTGCCATTTAGTGTTAGCCTCAGTTAGTTAGTTCAGTTAGTTCAGATATTATGGTATGTCTTCATGCCTAACTGTTAAAAAGCTCCACATTGCACACAACTCTAACTGTAACCTATTAGCAACGAGCTGAGCTAGAAAGGACATCATGGTTATATTCACACCCTGTGATACATCTAAATATATATAATAGCTCTACACTGCAGACTGTGACTTAGACAGTGCCAGACAGTGTCACCTCCGAAAGTATTGGAACAGTGAGGCCAATTCTATTATTTCCGCTGTAGACTGAAAACATTAGGGTTAGATATTATGAATAATATGAATATGAGATGAACAATCAACATTTCAGCATTTTAGCAGTTCAGAAGATAGCCTCTTTGTCTGAACCCACCCATTTTTCTTGTGAGCAAAAGTATTGGAACATGTGACTATTAGGTGTGTTTTCTTGCCCATGTGTGTCCTGATACTTCTCAAACAATAAATAGCGCTGATTCTGGGTTTGACTGTGCAGACTGTACATTTATAGTTAGAGGAGTAACCAGCATGAAAGCCAGAAAGCAATTGTGAAGCTGAGAGAAGATGGAAAATATTGGCCATAGCCAGTACAACCATTTGGAATGTCCTGAAGAAGAAAGTCATCACAGGCGTACTAAGTAACAGATCTTGAACCAAGGAAATCACAGAAACATTGTGAGGGCTGCAAAGAAAGACCTTAAAACAACTGTTAGTGACATCAGCAACAACCTCAAGAGGGCAGGAGTGAAGGTATCACAATCTACTGTTCCCAGAAGAAAGACTTCATGAACAAAAGAGTAGAGAGTCTTCAACAGAAGATACAAACCACTAGAAGCGAGATGAATGAGAAGACCAGGCTGGGATTTGCCAAGAAGTAAAGAGACAAACATGTAGACTGATTAAGGACTAATGAGACAAAGATTAACCTTTACCGATGTGATAGAAAGACTGCTTGTTTGGAGAAAAAAGAAAGATCTGCTTATGATCTCAAACATACCAGCCCATTAAACACAATATTTTATTACTTCTCCACTCAGAAATTATTATGCTTTCAGTTTAGTTTACAAAATAATACGGTCTGCCACTTTTTACGTTTATTTGTTCCAATACTTTTGCTTAAAAGATAAATACTGTAGGTGAGTACAATCAGATGGTTCTACTGTATATCAGATCCAGATGGAAATACCTGGAAAAAATAAGTTGAAATGTTTTCAGTTTACAGCAGAATTAATGGAATTGGTCTCACTGTTCCAATATTTTTTGGTGGACACTGTAACTCTTCCATTTACCCTCTGAGAACTCTCCTCAGTTTTGAATCTTTTGCACAAAACAAAGCTTTGGTACTGGGTTGGGATTAAATGGCTAAAACACGATGCTTTAAAACGTTTCTGAATTTTGAGACACTGGGTCAGACTGGGGCGTCCCTACCTATTCCAGTTGCACCCCTAGGCCTGGTCCCTAGAAGTGAAATAATTATGGAAGAAGTGAAAAGTGAAAAACAACAATGAGCCCATAAAGCCTCAGTGTATTCATGGAGTGTCCTCCAGTGTTCTAAGTTTGTAACTGGATCTCTGTATTTTTTTGTCCTCTAATGTAGCTGATACACCCAAATGGAAGTTGATTACTTCTGGTGCACATCATTGATCTGAGAGGCAGGATTGGAGAGCATCTAATCATCCTCTGAGGTGAGATGAGGCAGCACGGAGCTGACTTCCATTAACCAGAAGAGTGTAAACACATCGACCAGCTCAGCGCCATCCTTCAGCACTGAGCAGGAGCAAGAAGTGCTCCCGAGGAAAACACAGGCGAGCGCCGGGAGGCGGGGGTCTGCTCGGTGATGTGAATAGAAGATTCGCTTCGATTTTTCCTGAGCTCTGCTGTCCGTTTCATAACTCTTATAGTAATATCTCTTTTGTGCTTAAACTTCGCTGAGATGGAGGATAGACTCGGTGGTGGTGGAGAAATCAGATTGCAGTAAGAGAGACGACAACGTCAATGTATCTTTTGATGTTTAATATTTCTGACTGCTATGATTGCAATGTGCAATATATCATATTTCATTGTTAAAGCTATAAAATACTGTTATTCAATTTGCTTAACCCTCCTGTTATGTTAATTTCAGGAACAGCAGGAACAGCAATGGTGTTCCCGAGTGCATGTTAAATTATCCAAAAGTTGTCTTGCGAACATGTAGTGTGAATATATTTTATTACAAATTCCATTGCTAATTATTCTATTAATATTTAGTGCAATAGTGTTCCTTTCCTCATAACAGGTCATCAGGCTTCAATTAGGATAATTTACCAGTTTTTCATAAAAAAAAAAAAGAAAAAAGCCGGTTCAAACTTTTTTTTTAAAGTTTCACTATTTTATAACTTTTAAAGCACATATAAAACAATAGTTTTACATAACATTGAAACATAACATTGCAATTTTGTTTTAGTTTTTGCACAGTGGGTGGTAGCAAATATATGAGATGAACCTTTTTTCATATTATATGTTGATTAAACTAATTAAGGCAAGCAGAAAAAAGTTTCATTCTGAAAAAAAAAAAAAATACTTTTAACTTTTTTTCCTAGATCTTTAAACTTTTAAAATGGGCAATTTGACCCAAAACATAACAGGAGGGTTAAACTAAGGCAAGTGTGCAGTAAGTAGCTCAAATCTATGTACAGTACCCATCAAATGTCTGGACACACCTTCTCATTCAATGTTAAATGTTTTTGTCTACATTGTAAATTAACATTACTTTCATCAGGACTATGATGGAACACATCAGGAATCATATTTTAAGTAACTTAAAACTTTTAAATAAACCAAAATACTCTGTACTCTTTTCTGGGGTGCTGTTAACTTTCGGTTTCTGAGGCTGATGACTCTAAAGAACATATCCTGTGCAACAGAGGGAACTCATACTCTTCCTTTCTTGGGGTGGTCCTGATGAGAGCCAGTTTCATCATAATAGTTTTGATGGTCTTTTGTCATTTCTAGTATTTTTCTTTATTTAATTGAGTAGTTCCCGCATAATATGGATTAGATCATTAATCAAACAGTTCTATTCACTGTATACCTGTAACTCTACCTCTTCACAACTTTACCTTTAACTGATGCTCTCAAACACATTAAAAGAACAGTAAATTCAAGTAATTAACTCTTGACAAGTTCAGCACAGCTGTTAACTGAAAAACTGAATTCCAGGTGACTGTACAACATAAAGCTGACTGAGAAAATCCAGCCAAGATGTTCAAAACTGTCATCTTTCAAGAGGTGCTACTTTGAATAATCTAAAATATATGGTGTATAACACTATATTGTATTTTTGTTCAGTAAATAATTCCATATGTTTTCCTTCATAGTTTGGATGACTTTATGTATGTATTAATCTACAATGCAGAACATTTTTAAATAATAATGCAAAAAAAAAAAAAAAAAAAAACACTGAATTTAAGGTGTGTCCAAACTCTTGACTGAAACTTTTCATCATATGTGACTTAACGTATTATCTGCATATTAAATATATTATATTCTGACTTTGGCCATAATTATTTATGTGACACTAGATAAGACGTTATTAGATAATATTCAATGTTAATGCTTTAGAATGTTAAATACTCATAAATTGAAATGTTGATAATTAGCATAATTAACATTTGACAATGTTTATTGCTTTTTTTCTTATTTGTAATTATTGTTAATTGATATATATTTTTGAATATATTACTATTGTACCACATAGGTAACAATTTAACAGTGACTTTTTTTAACAGACCTGTCAATGACGTGGTATTCATAGTCAATGATTATATACATACATGACAAGTCATGGGCTAGCAATATGTAAATTCATCAAGTGTTACCTAAGGAAACGGCTTGTGTGTGAGGCTGAAAACTGATGAGACATTCCTTTTCTGAAGTTGTACTCGATGCAGAGTGACACATGCACTAAGACATTATCACCCAGAGTGGACAGTGCAGTAATGATTTTGTGACCGGGAGCGAATGGCTATTGTAGAACTATGGTGCAAACAGACAAGAGACTCTGTTTGCAGAAATCAATTATTTAGCTTCCATTAAACATAGCAAAAATCCTGTCACTATAAAAGACGTGTTATTACATCATCGATGTCCAATGAAAAACAAGTATCTCTGAAACTTTACAGGAGAGAGAAAAAAAAAAATTCTAAACTTTCAATGCAAGTCAATGTAAAAAAAAAAAAAAATAGAGATTTTGTTTTTAGCATATCGTCGCTGTCCAATGACTTTTGGCATGTGCAGCTTGGTAACATGGCACAGTAAGCCTAATGTATCTATTTATTCATACAGGGAAAAATCTTTTGGGATAACTTCGATGAACATTGATATTGATGTAAGAAAGTCTATATATATATATATATTTTTTTTTTTTATAAAATTAAATACTTTAAACACTATTTAAGACAATATAAAGAAAAAGACATTTTGCCTGAATCATGCAGTTCTACCATGAGTTGCAAGTATAAAGAATTTCCAAGTCTGAGGAACCCCATGGCAGTTTCTGAACTAATATGCTAGCTTTCTGAAGTGCCAAAATGATGAACAGCATTCCCCCCACATATACACACACACACACACACTAAATGCACCAGGTTGCCACTGGATCTTACGGCAGATGCTAACAAAACGATGTGATTGACAGCAAGTTTGACAGCAAGATGGCTCAGAAAAGAACAGGCCTTTGAGCTCCAGGCGGCCTTCCAGATGCCCTTGGAATGAAAAGAGGCAGTTACTGCCACATGGTTTACGTATAATAAGCCAATGACAGAGATAGAAGGGCTGAGGAAGCAAGCCTGTGAAGAAGCATCAACGAAATAACACCATCATTAACCACTCATCCAGACATCCAGGCTTTATATGACTGAAGGGCCGTGAAATCCTCTTGGACGGGAGGATGTACGCAGTTATGTAAGGTTTCACAACATGAGTCATGAGCGTGAGTTTGTGACAAACAGAAGAGACTCATTATCTGCATTTGTTTTCTACAAACATAATATGGAATAAGTGTGAGAGCATCACCCCGGTCTTTAATGATGCAAACAAATGAATGCATTTAAGCAAACATTATATGCATCAAAGACGAGCAGAGGAGTTTGGTGTGTTTAAATGACTGACTGTTGACTGTTGTCAGGGTTTTAATCAGTGAGTGGCGCATTTCCCGCTGCCTAGAAGACAGAAGACAGAAGCACTCCAGAAATTGACCTGAACACACCTCACTTCCAGAAAACCACGCGTCTCAGCGCAGATTTATTCCTAAACTCTGATACTAGTTTAACAGCGTTGAGTGCATTATTGTGTATATTTGCTTTGTTTTATCGCACATTAGCCTTAAAGCCCTAGTAAAAATTGAAGAAAGCTTCAGACACTAAACATATATTTTGCCTGAACTCTTGTTTTTTGTTTTTGTGCACAGCTATGTTTTTAAAATATGAAAGCAGCAGAACAAAAAGAGACAGAGAGTGTTAAGAAAAGGCGTATTTCTCTGGTGAAAATGGTCAGTGGATTAGAGCAGCGTGGGTGATGGTCAGAGCTGCACATGGCAGCAGAGTGGCCGCATGACCAGCACCCAGTACCTCTTATTTAAAAGGACGACATATTGTGGCTTCATTAGCGAGCCGCTGCCCTCTGCCCACCACTGTGTGCCCGTCTGCGCCCCCCGGCCCACCCCCCTCAACCCTCCTCAACCCCCCCATGCTCCACAGCGATACTTACGGCACGCTTCGCCCTCGTCATCCCCCTGCGGACAATCAGGAGTGAAGTCACACAGCTGGCCCAGGCTGATATCTTGACCCTCTCTGCAGTGGTAGCGGCCCTCCAGGGTGACATTTCGAGAGGTCTCTGGTGAGAGAGGAGGCGGGCGAACACACACACACAGACACACACAAAGAAAGAAAAAAAAATCACTATATGGTTTGCAAAAGTCATATTCTGTGACCTAGACCGTAGTGATGCTCCAGTAAATGGACATGTTCCACTACGAATGAATTAATAGACGCTTTTAATTTGAATCTCTCTGCTCTGTCTGATTAACATTTACATTTAGAGAGAGATCAGATCAATTAGATGTCAACTATTTTTCACTTCTTAAACTTTTTTTTCACTTTCACTTTCGCTCTTTTGTGCACAATGTCACGGATGGCTGTGGCATCACTGTGGATAGTCCTTGCAACCAACACCTAGTGAACGCTTGCAACAATTGCACCAATTAGGTTGCATTCTAACACATGAGTATTCTTTTATCTAAACCATTCCACTGTAGCTCTGGCTGTATGTTCAGGGTCATTGCCTTGCTGGAAGGTGAATCTCCTTCCCAGCCTCAAGTCTTTTACAGCATCCAACAGGTTTTCCTTCAGGATTGCCCTGTATTGCTTCTTTGTGTTGGTCTATCGCTTAAAATCTTGATAAAATAAATGTAAGTTTGTGGTTGTAAAACGAAACAAAGTGTGAAAAATCTCAAGAGGTTTCAATAATTTTGTAAACCCCTGTAACTGGAATATGTTAAGTGTGCATTTTCTCCCCAATTTTGCACAGCCAATTACCCAACCCCCTCATTTGGGCTTCCCCTATCACTAGAGATGCCCCAACACACCAGGAGGGCAGGAGGGTGAAGACTAACACATGCTTCCACTGATACATGTGAAGTCAGCCACCGCTTCTTTTTGAGCTGCTGCTGATGCAGCATTACAGAGTAGCATCACAGTGCACTCGGAGGAAAGCTCAGCGACTCGGTTCTGATACATCAGCTCACAGATGCCCTGTGCTGCAGACATCACCCTAGGAGTGATGTGGGAAGAGAGCGCCATCTACCCAACCGGAGGGAGCAGGGCCAATTTTGCTCCCTCTGAGCGCCAACAGCTTCACCATAACACAGAGAAGAAGGTGTAATTATGTAATGTATAAATCAAGATAAATAATTACATGACACTGATAGCATTGACGTTTCCTACGTATCATGAGGGTGCAAAAACGCACAAAAGGTATGTACTAATTTTGTTAATTAGTCATGGGTGTGTTTTGGGTGCAATGTGAAATAAACCAATCAGTGTGTTACTTGCCATTCCCTTTAAAAAATAAGGGGAAAAACTGATATGTATATAAATAATAACAATAGGGACAGAGCCTTGTCTTCTACTACAGGCAACAAATCTAAAAAAAATGCCAGATAAAGATATGTATTCCCTGATTTTAGAGAGAACTAGTTGTACAGAGTCTATCCAGTTTGTTTGTGGCTGACTCAGCATGTTTGATGAAGTCAATGGTCTGTGTGGTGTGTTTGTCTTGCCTGTCTGGCAAAAGGAAAAAAAAAAAAAACTTGCAGGAGAGAGTGAAACAGTAAAAGAAAAGAAGGAGCTGTTGGCCATTCCTGCTGAGAACATCACGTCCTATTTCCTGTGAATTTCATTGTATGAACGCCTGCATGTGTGGATGACGCCAAGCCTGAAAATTACCTTTTAATGTAGCCTGATGATATTTTGAGTTTTTATTTATTTGTGAAAAGGGATACTGAGTTCAACTTTTCAAGCCAGGGTGTGCTTGTGTTGGGGATGTGCCTGTCTTGACAATTCAGTGCCAAGATAGCAATGAACGTCTGACTGTGGCATACCTGTGTTTTCTGTCGCCAAGATAGCAATATAAATATAAATTATTATAAATTATTATAAATTTACCTGAACCTCATTTCGAGACTACCAGGCCCATCGGCAAAGATTTAGTCAAAGGTGCCTATGCATATTTAACGTATACAATATATTCCATATATATATATATATATATGGAATATATTGTATAATATACTGTTAAACTAATTTTACAGTTATAAAACAAGTTTGTAATAGTCCTGTGTATTGGCTTAAACCAGGTGTTATTATACAATAAATATCATAGTGGGTTATGATTCATCACAGGGGTTATGATTCACACATTAAATATTACTATACATTTGCAATACTGCAAGCAAGGCAACATATTCTGGTTGTGTAAATCAAAAGTTTAGAAAAAAAACATAGTTTAAAAACACACATCATATTTATAAAAATCTAATTAAAAGAAACATGTACTTTTCATCCAATCAAAACAGTGTTTTTTTTTTTTTACAACTACAGTGTACACACAATCCAAATATATCACTGTCTGACATCAATGTACACATGTAACCAACTAATTAAAGATCAATACTGTTTTTTTATTGATACAGTATTACAAAACAAAACATAAGTATTCTTTAATATATCAATATTTTTTTTACACCTGTCAGTCCTGACGTTGTCAGTGAATTTCGGATTCACACATTAAAGACTCCAACTCCCAGCATGCACTCACACTGAACCTTTCGGACTCTGTTGATCACATGACGCAATGGCGTTCACATTGTCCGTGCTTCTGATTGCTCACACCTGGTCTGTGTTTGTATAAATACCCCTTTGTTTCAGTAGGTCCTCGCTGAGCATTGAATCTATTAACATTTCAGCTCTTTTCATTTGTTTGTTTTCCTTTGTTACAGACCTGTTTAGTGTCTTTCTTGCTCTGCCCTCAACATCGATTGTTTTTTCATTGCCGCCCTGTTTTGTTGTATCCCTGTAAATCAAGTCCTTTTAATAATTAATTATTTGATTGGTTTTTGCATGTGTCTGTCCTTGGTTTGGCCCACGTGGCAAAACCTTAAATTTTATTTGAACTTAAACTTGAATATAATAAAACAACTAAACCTTAGACCAAAACAGAAATGTTATTTATAGGCACGTGATTCTACTTCATTGATTTTTTCCCCCTTCAGTGTGTGGTGTTTCAGTTCATTTTAAAAGACATCATTATTAGACTAATGCATGACATTATATTAAAAAAAAATGGTGAAACAAAAGTGGCCCCAAAGCTTTTTCTTTATTTTTAACGTAAAAAATGGGCTGATTAAGGAAGATCATTGTTATAAAAATAATAATAACAGGACAATAGAGCCAAAATACGCATGATCCTTTTTGATATGTACTGTAAGCAAATTTGAAGGCTAATACTTTTGCACTTTTACTCAAGTGGAGGTCTAAAAGGAGAATTTTTACTGCTTAATATTTTATCTTGGGTATTGCTATGTTAACCCAAGTACTTGGTTTATGTTCTTCATCCACTGCTGTGAGTAATATCCTGTCAGACGAATTTTAGTGCAGTTTGTGGATAAAGTGAGAAACTCAGCTCTCGGTTTAGTGGAGAGGGCCGACGGTGCTTCACTTTTACAGGTGCTTTTAAGGACAAATGATGAGGAAACAAACAGGTACTGGGTAAAAAAAAAAAAAACTTGCACGGCTTCCTGCTGAAGCATCTGAGCCAAGCACATAAATCAGATCCAATCGGTAAAAGCTGCTTTGTACTGTATATAAACACCCAGACATGCAGTAAATTTAGCGGTTGAAACAGCTTTGAAACGAGAGCTAAAATCACTTATAGCAAAGTCACTGGGTTGTAACAGTGAGGGATGACAGGGAAGTATAGTTGTGAAGAGTTTGTGACCTAGAAACGTAGAAGCCATGAAAGCGGCAAAGCTCTTTACTGTGTTTTACAAGACGTACTACAGCCTGGAGACTCAACACTCTTGTCTTTATGTGTGGAAAAGTGGAGGTTATGGCAGATCTTAAGGATAGAATTTAAGCATAAGGTTGGATACTTTCTATCATTTCTTGGTAAAAGACCGGAGAAACCTTTGAACAGGGTCTCAGTCTATTGCTGGGTACTACATTCACACTTAGCAACAATTAGCCATAGCTAGCTTACCTATCAACCCCCCTTTTTTTGGGGGTTGAGAAGAAATTACAGTACACAGAGAAAACCCACATAGAGAAAATATTAAAAATATGAATTAAGGTAAAGCTATTAAACCAGGATTACAGTTAGGAAGTGCAATTCAAGCTTTGAGCCTTCCTTCAAAAAGGACAAACTTTACACATGCATTCCTGGACTTTTGAGAGTTTGGCATTCCTCTTGAAACCTAGTCACCCAGTAAATTGAGAGCCGTTAAAAACAGCATTGAAACATGAGCTAAAACCACTTTTAGGCAAATTTACCAGGGTATAACATACAATAGTTGGATGATAGACATGTATCTGGTACTATGCTCACATCTATGGACTATTAACCATAACCAGTTATCTATCATGTGTGTTTTGAAGGTTGAGAAGAAATTACAATATTTAGAGGAAACCCACATAAAGAGAAAAGTTAAAAATATGAATTAAGGTAAAGCTATTCATCCAGGATTACAGTTGGGAAGTGCAATTCAAGCTTGAGATAAGAACATAAATCAGATCCGATTCTCACATCTATGGACTATTAACCATAGCCAGCTATGTATCATGCGTGTTTTTGGGGGTTGGGAAGACATTACAGTACTTAGAGGAAACCCACATGGACAAAAATTGGACATATGAATTAAGGTAAAGCTTTTAAACCAGGATTATGAGAGAATTGTTATTTTTTGGCTCCAGGAATCCCTTCAGTTGGGAAGTGCTATTCAAGTTTTTTGCCTTCCTTCAAAAAGGACATGCTTTACCCATGCATTTCTGGGCTTTTGAGAGTTTGGCATCCCTCATGAAGCATTTGAGCTAACAATATAAATCATATCCAATCAGATTCCACCAATAAAAACAAATTTGTAATGTATATAAACACCTAAAAATCCAGTAAATTTAGTAGCTGAAACAGCATTGAAACAAGAGCTATAAACTATTTATGGGCAAAGTTACCGGGGTATAGCATTTGATAGATGGATGATAGAGAGGTATCTGGGTACTATGCTTACATCTATGGACTATTAACCATAGGCAATTACGTATCATGTGTGTTTTTGGGGGCTGGGAAGAAATGACAGTGCTTAGAGGAAACCCACATAGAGAAAAAATTTAAATATGAATTAAGGTAAAGCTATTAAACCAGGATTACAGTTAGGAAGTGCAATTCAAGCTTTTAGCCTTCCTTCAAAAAGGACACGCTTTACCCATGCATTTCTGGGCTTTTGAGAGTTTGGCATCCCTCATGAAGCATTTGAGCTAAGAATATAAATCATATCCAATCAGATTCCATCAATAAAAGCAAATTTGTAAATGTAAATGTAGTAGTTGAAACAGCATTAAAACAAGAGCTATAAACTATTTATAGGCAAAGTTACCAGGGTATACCATATGATAGATGGATGACAGGGAGGTATCTGGGTACTATGCTCACATCTATGGACTTTTAACCATAACCAGTTATTTATCATGTGTGTTTTGGGGTTGAGAAGAAATTACAGTATTTAGAGGAAACCCATACAAGGAGAAAAAAAAAATATGAATTAAGGTAAAGCTATTCATTGAGGATTACAGATGGGAAGTGCAATTCAAGGTTTGAGCCTTCTTTCAAAAAGGACACGCTTTACACATACATTTCTGGACTTCTGGAATTTGGCATCCCTCATGAAGCATTTGAGCTAAGAACATAAATCAAAACCAATCAGATTCCATCAGTAAAAGCATCTTTGTACTGTAAATAAACACCTAGAAATCCAGCAAATTTAGTAGTTGAAACAGTATTTGAAACAAGAGCTAAAACCACTTATAAGCAAAGTTACTGGGGCATAACTTATAGATGGATAGATGGATAGATGGATGATAGAGAGGTATCTGGGTAGTATGCTCACATCTATGGACTGTTAACTATAGCCAGCTACTTATTATGTGTGTTTTTATGGGATGGGAAGAAATTACAGTACCCTGAGGAAACTCAAATGGAGAAAAACTAAAAATATGAATTAAGGTAAAGCTTTTAAACCAGGATTATGAGAGAATTCTTATTTTTTGACTCCAGGAATGCCTTCTGTTGGGAAGTGCAATTTAAGCTTTGAGCCTTCTTTCAAAAAGCACATGCTTTACACATGCATTTCTGGACTTTTGAGAGTTTGGCATCCCTCCTAAAGCATTTGAGCTAAGAAAATAAATCAAAACCAATCAGATTCAGTAAAAGCCACTTTTTACTGTATATAAACATCTAGACATCCAGTGAATTGAAAGTCGTTAAAAATAGCATTGAAACAAGAGCTAAAAACACATATAGGCAAATTTACCAGAGTATAACATATGATAGATGGATGCTAGAGAGGTATCTGAGTACTATGCTCAGGTCTACGAACTATTAACCATAACCAGTTACATATTATATGTGTATTTAGGGTATGGAAATAAATTACAGTATCTAGAGGAAACCCACATGGAAAAAAATTGGATATGTAAATTAAGGTAAATCTATTAAACCAGGATTAGGAAACAATTCTTATTTCTTGCTCTGGGACTCACAGATCCCTACAGTTGGGAAGTGCAATTCAAGGTTTGAGCCTTCTTTCAAAAAGGAAAAGCTTTACACATACATTTATGTACTTTTGAGAGTTTGGCATCCCTCCTGAAGCATTTGAGATAAGTACATAAATCAGATTCCATCAATAAAAGGCAATTTGTACTGTATATAAACACATGGAAATACAGTAAATTTAGCAGTTTTGAAACGAGAGCTAAAACCACTTACAGGCAAAGTTACCGGGCTTATTAACATATAATAGATGGATAATAGATAGGTTTCTTGATACTACTCTTAAACCTACTGGCTATTAATCATAGCCAGTTATATATATATATATATATATATATATATATATATATATATATATATATATATACATATATATATATATATATATGTATATATATATATATATATATATATATATATATATATATATATAATTCTTCCAGGATAATAAGAGAATTGACGCCTTCCTTCAAGAAGGACACGCTTTACACATTCATTTCTGGACTTTTGAGAGTTTCAGAACCATTTAAAAAACAGGATTTTACTATAAAAGCATTTTATACTGACATACTCATTTGGAATCCCTACTAAGGCATTTGAGCTAAAAATATAAATCAAAAACAATCAGATTTCATTGGTAAATGTCACTTTATACAGTACTGTATATAAACACTTATTCATTTATTAAATTTAGCAGTTTAAACAGCAAAAAAAAAAACACTTATAGGCTTAAGTTACCGGCCTTATTAACATATTATAGATGGATAATATATAGGTTTCTTGATACTACTCTTAAACCTACTAGCTATTTATTAAAGCCAGTTATGCATCATGTGTATTTTTGCGGGATGGGAAGAATTTACAGTTCCCAGAAGAAACAAAATAAAATTAAAATATATTAATTAAATTGAAGCTATTAAACTGGGAATATGAGAGAATTCTTCCAGGATTATAAGAGAATTGAAGCTTCCCTTCAAAAAGGACACGCTTTACAAATGCATTTCTGGACATTTTAGAGTTTAAGAACCAGGATTTCACTTAAAGTGAAAGAAGCATTTTATACTGACATACTCGTTTGGCATCCCTCCTCAAAACAAATCAGATTCCATCAGTAAAATTCACTTTATACAGTGCTGTATGTAAACACCTAGAAATTCATAAAATTTAGGAGTTGAAACAGCATTGAAACCAGAGCTAAAACCACTTATAGGCAAATTTACCAGGGTATAACTTATAGGATAGATGTATGATAGAGATGTATCTGGGTACTATGCTCACATCAATGGCTATTAATCATAGGCAGTTATTTATTGTATGTTTTTGGGGGTTGGGAAGACATTACAGTACCTAGAGGAAACCCACATGGAGAAAAAAATTAAGTTTTTAGCTATTTATTTAATTAAGGTAAAGCTGTTAAACTACGATTCTAAGATACGTCTTATTACTTGCTTTAGGATTCCTCCTACAGTTTAAGCCTTCCCTTTAAGAATGACATGCTTTACACATCCATTTCTCCAAAACTCTTTGAGAGTTTAAGAACCAGGATTTCACTAGTGAAAGAAACATTTTATAATAAAATACTCATTCAAAATCCCTACTGAAGCATTTGAGCTAAAAATATAAATCAATCAGAATCCATAAAAGTCACTTTAAACAGTACTGTATAAAAAACACCTAGACATCCATTAAATATAATTTAGCAGTTGAAACAGCATTGAAACCAGAGCTTAAACCACTTATAGGCAAAGTCCCCGAGCCACAATAGCGAAGGATGACAGAGAAATATATCTGCAAAGTGTTTGGGACCTAGAAACGAAGCAGCAGCGAAAGCGTCAAAGCACTTTACTCTGCTCTACAAGACGTACTACAGCCTGACGACTCAACATACTTGTCTTTATGTGCGGAAAAGTGAAGGTTAAGATGTACCTAAATGGTTAGCACAAGGATAAGGTTGCGTAAGTAATGTAAAAGCCTCTTCTTCTTCTTCTTCTTCTTCTTCTTCTTCTTCTTCTTCTTCCACTACTTCTACATCTAACCTCCTTTTTTGTGAAGATATGAATCATCTCAGCATGACAACATTTTTTTCTTTTTCACTTTCTATTATTTTTCCCTCTTTTTTATTTATTTATTTTTTGCATATGAAACGTTAGTGTAACATCATCCACGATACGAGGGAAGCTGTGCACAATGACCCAGATAGGTAAAGCGAGGTGACTGGATTTATGCTCTGGCGCCTGATAGCATCAGAGAGCGTGCTCAGATGGAGCTGGGAGTTTGCATATCTATGCAAATGGCTGACGGTCGTCTCTAGCTGTAAAAACGGACCGCTCACCAGGGGTTCATCATCTAGCGCTGATCGTGATAGAGAGAGCAGACGCCCGGGAGGAGGGGAAAAAAAAGAAGAAGAAGAAAAAAAAAACATACACACACAAACCCACAGATGTGAATCACTTTTACTTCTGTCTTAAAAAAAAAAAATAATGGAAAAAATGGATAAGCTATTTTATCACAGTCCGTTGCGGCAGCATAGCGTGCCCTTGATTTCACTGACGACACATTTTGTTAGGAGACATGAAAGCTAATGTGCATTCTCTCTCCCTCTCTCTCCCTCTCTCTCTCTCTTTTTCTATATTCCTCCATCTGTCCAAAGATAGCAACGCTCCAAAATCTGAGCCACTTTAAATAATTATAACTCAAGTTTCCTTTGATAGATAAGTCAGCAGAAGCAAGCCCTTGATTTCACCACCATTCCAATTGGCTTTTTTTTTAAGTTTATTGACCACTTTATGTTGACTTCATAGTTCCACTAAGAACCTTGAGGGCTTTTGATTTATAAATCATCCAGTTTTCAAAGTTTTCTCTAAAAAAAAAAAAAAAAAAAAAAACTTCTACGTTTGGCAGAAATCTGACCAGCCAGCGCATAGAAATTCATAAAGTGGACGTAAAGTGGTGTAGCTGTCGAAAAAAAAAAAAAAAAAACACTGCCACTATGATTTAGATATTACTGGTTCGAATCCTGTTCATGCAGCTTGCCATCATAGAGCACCACTGGCCTTGCTCTCTCTGGGTGGGTTAAATTAAAGTTTAGTAAAGATGGTGGTTATAGGGGCGCTGAGTTGTCCAGCTGTCCAAAGCACCGCCACTATGATCGGGAGATTGCTGGATCGAATCCCGCTTCATCATTCAGCTTGCCATCAGCTGCTAAAGCCCTACAAGAGCACAATTGGCCTTGCTCTCTCTCTCGTTGGGTGGGAACAGTAGACGGCACTCTTTTTCCCCTCATCACTCCTAGGGTGATGTCGATCAGCACAAGGCTGCATCTGTGAGCTGATGTATAGGAACCAAGTCGCTGCGCTTTCCTCCGAGTGCGCTGTGATGCTACTCGGAAATAGTGCATCAGCAGCCGTTGGAAAAGAGGCTGATGCTGACTTCACATGTATCGGAGGAGGCATGTGCTAGTGTTTACCTTCATTGTGTTCTGGCATCATTAGTGGTGGGGGATATAAACTTAGTAGCAGCTGAATGGGTAGGATAATTGGCCAGACAAATTGGCGAAAAAAATGGGAGAAAATTAGAAACAAAGAAATTAAGAAAATGAGGACTAATGACTTTTAATCAATGTAGGAGCACAGCATTCCATACACTTCAGTATTATGAAGGGTTGACATGATTTCAAATGATTTAAAATAAATAACTAAATAAATACAAACTTTCAATTTGCATACTAAATATAATATGTTGTAACTGTGATTAAATTATTATTCTAGAAAAACTCTGAGCCACTTTAAACACTTTTAACTCAAGTTTCCCTTGATAGATCAGTAAGCATAGGTAAGCCCATATTCTCCACCATTCCCATTGGTTTTTACTTCTCGAGCTAATTCACCACTTTATGTTGACTTCATAGTTTCACTAAGAACTTTGCTGCATTTTGATTCATAAATCATCCAGGTTTCAAAGCGTTCTGTAAAAACTAATGCCCAAGCACCGTAAATTCAATGTTTATTAGTGTTTATATTATTAATTCCTTTGCATTAATACTGCACAGATGAAAAACTCATCTTCTAGCTCTTGCTGTGTCTATGAAACTAGTGCACTGGTGATGTTTTCATCATTTGTCTCTCGTCTGTAATTGGTGGATTGGTGCTTTTGTCCATGTTTGTTGTGAATACGACCAATGGGCACTGATAAAATCAGAAAATAAGTGTATAATTGGGGAATGACTTTAAATGTCAATGTAGAATTTCATACACAGTATTCTGTAGAGTGGGATTGGTGGTGTTTCCATCATTGCTTCACATCTGTAATTGGTGTATTGGTTTGTCCGTGTATATTTAGTGAGATCTGACCAATAGACACCAATGAAATCTGATAATAAGGACTTACGGCATTGTATAATTTTGTAATTACTTCAAATGTGGCCTTAATTAAGCTCAATTAAACTTGGGCATCAGTCAATCTTTGGATAACACACACATAAACACCCACTTTAAGGGCCACCCCTAAAGAAGGGCATGCTTTCCACACCCATTTCTGGATTTAGAGAGATACAGAACCATCACTGAAAGTGGAAAAAAGATGCAAACTGAGGAGATAAAGTAGTATTACCAGATTTTACAAAAACATGCCTTAAAGGAGACTTTGGGTGTAGTAAAACCAAGTCTATGTATATACAGGGGTTGGACAATGAAACTGAAACACCTGGTTTTAGACCACAATAATTTATTGTTCTGGTGGAAACAGGAGAGTTGAAGTGCACATTGAATTCTGCTGTGATTTGAGCAGCCATGGTTTTTATTTTTTATCTTACAGCATCCACAGTTAATCCTGTTGGATGTGGTTGGTTCTTCTTGGTGGTATTGCTGACATTACCCTGGATACCGTGGCTCTTGATACATCACAAAGACTTGCTGTCTTGGTCACAGATGCTCCAGCAAGACGTGCACCAACAATCTGTCCTCTTTTGAACTCTGGTATTTCACCCATAATGTTGTGTGCATTGCAATATTTAGAACAAAACTGTGCTCTTACCCTGCTAATTGAACCTTCACACTCTGCTCTTACTGGGTCTCTTAATGTGCAATGAATAAAGATTGGCAACCAGGCTGCTCCAATTTAGCCATGAAACCTCCCACACTAAAATAACAGGTGTTTCAATTTCATTGCCCAACCCCTGTATGTCTGTCATTATTATTATTACAGTGAAGGTGGCGCCCGGAGCTACAAAGAAGCATTATAGAATGTAAACAGTGTTTTAAATAAACTTCTTGTGCACTTATAGAGTTAATAATGCCTTGTTTAAATGTCAGGGCTCTCCAGATTCTACCAAGGAGGTATGGAGCTACTTTGAGCCTGGATAACAAGCAAAAAAGCAATTTATTGGGGCAAAATATGCCCCATATGGCCGTTGCACAGTGTGCTGGGCAAAAGGCACAAAATTACTGTATCTCAGTAAACTGTAGGAGAGCGAAGATGGACTATTTAACAAAGGTAAGTACTTTCATAATGTTTTACTACGTCAAAAGTCCATTTTACACTGGAGTTCTCCTTTAAGTTTCACAGCATTACGCAATTCTTGCATGAGTTCGTCTACAGCTTCACCAGAGTTACACAGTGCAGTGTATAGTGCAAAAGAAACATGCCTCCTTATTTCTTATTTAAGTCAGTAGAGCATTGCAATTCCTTTGAATTTGCCATTTTAAGGCAAAAAAGCCACCAAACTTGTTGGTGCTTCAACCAATAATACCATATTTCAGCTATCCAAAAAAAAGCCTCAGCCTGCTCTGAGACCATCAGAAATGTGCCTCAGTACAGGGGAAAAAAGTGCATTATGATTTTCAGTTCAATGGACTCTGTTAAAAAAGGTTCTACAGGCAGCGTTAAGAATTCTACCAGTGATTCAGTCTAAAGAAAGCCTCAACCATCTTTCAGAAACCTCTTGAGTTTAGAGGAACTGCACTTCACCAAGAATCAATTCCAGCACCATTGACTGTTTCTTTATCATACAGTGTACAATGGACAATATCTCTCTCTCTATTTCACTTGATCTGTCTGTCTGTCTGTCTGTCTGTCTGTCCGTCTATCCCACTCTCTTTCTCTCTTTTAGACCATATTTTTACATGCTAGTAAGTGGGAACCATTGGCTCATGTAATCACCACAGTAATTAATGTCAAAGCTTCACAGTTCTGCACAGACGGCATGCTGGGTAGGAAAGAAAGAAATGAAAGAACGGAAAAAGAAAGAAGAAAAGGCTGACGTGTAAAAATGGAGAAGTAATCTCATGCTCCCACTGTGATGAAAAATAATATGTGATTGATATTGAAGGTTTATGTAAGTATGTAGAATGTCAGGGGGTAATATGTGGGTATGGGGTTTGTGTGTGTGTGTGCGTTAGTGTGTGTGTGTGTGTGTGTGTGTGTGTGTGTTATGTGTGCTACGGCGACAATAGCGCAGTTGCGGCTGTCTTCAAAATAATTTAATAATAAATCCTGGCACACGTTTGACTGCCAGTCATAACAGTGAGTAGGAAACCTGGCAAAACAAATGCCCCCCTTTTCCAGCAGAGAGTGCATAGAAGACAAAAAACAATCATTTGTGACTGTGAAAAGCTCATCAGTAAGAGGAATATACACAGCCAAACGGCAAATTCTTTCACTTCTTCCCTCTGCCAAAAAAAAACACCTTTCTTCAAGAGTGACTAAGCCCGAAGAACAACAAGATCTCATAAAATACATACACATATACACGACTAAAATCAACCCCAAGAAATTTGTAATAATAGCATGAATGTATCTGTTATATTTTGTAGATATTTTGAAGGAGCTCCTTTCAACTGGTGGTGCTGTTTCAGCACATACACTTAACCCATAAAAGAAGAATGTGAAAACCGTTCCGCTAATGCTACACTTAAAAAAACTATTCTGAAAAAAAAAAGATGAAACATTTAATGACATGAATGTTAAGACTTTTACATTCTACTACAGATATGTTGTGAGTTGTGATTAGGTTAAGTTTAGGTCATGGGTTAAGTTTAGATTATGGTTAACGTTATGATTAGGTTAAGTTGAGGTTATGGTTAAAGTTAGGGTTGGTGTAATGTGAGGTTATGGTTAAAGTTACAATTCGGGTAAGTTGAGGTCATGGTTACAGTTTATGTAATGGTTATGGTTATTTTTATGTTCATGGTTAAGTTAAGCTTAGGGTAATAATTAGGTTACGTTTAGGTTATGGTTGCGGTTAGAGTTTAGGTTATGGTTAAAGTAACAATTAGGTTAAGTTTAGGTTATGGTTAAAGTTTAGCTTAAGGTTATGATTAGGCTAGGTTTAGGTTATGGTTATGGTTAGGGAAAGGTTAAGGGTTGAGTTAAGTTTAGGTTATGTTTAAAGTTACAATTAGGTTTAGTTAAGGTTATGGTTAAAGCTTAGCCTAAGGTTATGATTAGGTTAGGTTAGGTTTAGGTTATGGTTAGGGAAAGGTTAAAGGTTGAGTTAAGTTTAGATTATGGTTAAAGTTACATTAGGTTTAGTTAAGGTTATGGTTAAAGTTAGGGTTGGGTTAAGTTTAGGTTATGGTTAAAGTTAGGGTTGGGTTTAGTTGAGGTTATGGTTTAAAGTTAGGGTTAGGTTAAGGGTTGAGTTAAGTTTAGGTTATGGTTAAAGTTACAAATAGGTTTAGTTGAGGTTATGGTTAAAGTTAGGGTTGGGTTAAGTTTAGGTTATGGTTTAAAGTTAGGGTTGGGTTAAGGGTTGAGTTAAGTTTAGGTTCTGGTTATGGATAGGGTTGAGTTAAGGGTTGAGTTTAGGTTATGGTTAAAGTTACAATTAGGTTAAGGTTAGGTTATGGTTGAAGTTATGATTAGGTTAAGTTGAGGTTATGGTTAAAGTTTATGTTATGGTTAAGTTTATTTTAAGATTATGATTAGGTTAGGTTTAGGTCATGATTAAGGTTATAATAAGGATAAGTTCCGGTTCTGGTTCTGGTTATAATTAGGTTAAGTTAAGGTTATGTAAACAGTTATGGCTAGGTTAAATTTAGGTTATGGTCATGGTAATGGTTAGGTGTAGATTCTGGTACAGTTTAAATCTTGCTTCTCTGGGATTATATATTGTACGGTTATTTGCTCATATCCATGAGCCTAAATCTATATTTAGTTTATATCCTGTACAGATCCTGCAGTGGTCATCTAGCTGCATATGTGTGAATTTGTCTTGAGGCCAGGCTGTGAAGAGTCCATCCGTATAACACAGAGCACTCCACTCCCAACCTGCTGCCTCTGCTTCAATCCCGCGGCGCAGCGCAGCAGGATATATGGACAGGGGGCCAGCATAAATATTCTCATTTATTTTCAGTGTCAGTCCCAGACATCATTACAGACTGAGGAAATGAAAAGTGACGGGCCGACTTGTGGAGGTTCACCTTCCCTGCTCTCCACACGATGATGCATGTAGACAGAAACGTGAGCAAGCGAAGGGCACAGCTGCCTTCATCTCCACACACAAATGGCCAAACGGCCATAAAGAACGTCCCTCCAGGCTCTACAGGCTCAATGTAGGAAACCCAGCCAGTCTGCAGCTACATCTACTTCCCACCCACCAGCAGGGGGTGATAAATGCTCAGCCTGAGCATGTGAACACCAGCCAAACAAGAGCAAAGGGCTGTATACATTGTAAACTCATACGCTGTTTGAACTCAAATGAATTAAGGAATAAGGATATTTCTAAACAGTACTCAACTGTTTTGAGTTATTTTAACATTTGTGGACATATTTATACATTGAAACTGAGATCTTTGAGTTGAACCAACTTCAAAAAATGGTAAAAAAAAAAAAAAAAAAAAAAAAAAAAAAACAGCAGCACTTGTTGACTGGAGAATTTCAGATTTATTAACAATACAAGAATAACCAAAAATTAACCAAAAGTAAAATTCTCAAGTCAACAAGTGCTGCTGGTTTTTACCATTTTTGATCAGTGATTTTATTGCCAGGCACCTTGTTGTGCAGTGAAGTTGCACCAGATCCATCAGCTTCAGTTGAACCAACTTCCACTTCTTTGACTTTGATGAACCAAATATATTTCATGTTTTATCTGCTCAACTTTATTTCAATTCCATTCCTACATTTCAAGCCTGCAAAACATTCCGAAAAGTTGGGAGAGAGGCAATTTAGGTTTAGTAATGAGGTAAAAAAAAAAAAATAATAATAATGATGATTTGATTTCAATCACGTCACTGCAATCATGATTTGGTCCTTAAAAAAAAAAGCAAAGATTGGCAGATGATCTCCAGCTGGTAACAGATGCATGAGAAATTCAGTGGAATGTTTAAAAAACAATGTTTCAGAAAGTTTGAGAGTGACTTGCATATTTTTCCCTCAACAGTGCATAGCCTCATTGAAACACCCAAGGCATCGGGAGAAATTTCATTGTGTAAAGGATAAGGGCACAAGCCTAAGCCTAAGCTGAGCAACCCTGATCTCTGAACCCATCAGACATTCATATTATGGCAAGAACTAGTCAACTAAGTAAAGAAAAAATATATAAAAAAAAAATCCAAGAGCTCTGCAAGTATCTTTAAGTGGAGTCGCAAAGACGTTTCATCAAAACTGTTATGATGAAACTGGCCCTCATCAGGACGGCTTTAAGAAAAAAAGGAAGAAAAAGAAAAAACAAACTCTGGAATATAATCAAGAAGAAGGTGGATGATCACAGCCATCAAACCAAGCTGAACTGCTTGCATTTGTGGACCAGAAGTGGCGTAAAGTTATCCAAAAGCAGTGTGCAAGACTGGTGGAAGAGAACAAGCCAAGATGCATAAAGCTGTGATTATAAAACACAGTTACTCCTCCAAATATATATTTCTGCACTCTTATGAACTCTTAAAACTTTAAGAATATGAACTTGTTTTCTTTGCATTATTTGAGGTCTGAAAGTTCAGCATCTTTTTCTGCAAATAAATGCTCTAAATTACAATATTCTTATGTGGAATTTGGAAGAAATGTTTTCCATAGTTTATAGAATAAAATAACAATGTTAATTTTACTCAAACATATACCTATAAATAGCTAAAGAAGAAGGTAAAATGATTCAGAAACTGAATTGGACTCTTAATTTTTTGTCCAAAGCTGTATGTCAGTAACATTCACACACACAACCAGGTCAACAGTACTGCTACAGGAAGCCCAGCATCTTTCCTACATCCCACCCACCAGTAGAGGGGGATAAATGGTCAGCCTGAATTAAACACCAACCTCAAACAGGTCCGAAGGCCAAACAAGAGCAAACAGCAAATCACAGCCAGGCGTTGCACCATTTTCAAAGCCCACATGAAACACAGTGGCCTGCGGGTGATTATTCAGACGGTGCGAATCTCGTTAAAGCATTAGAAAACACATGTTCCCAGAACCCAGACATGAAAAGCTTTCCTCTGAAACAGTTTTTAAGTGATCCATATCAGAAATAAAAGAGTTTTAATGAGAAGAAAAAAGTGTAAAAACTCACAATAATAAGCTTCTGAGTCATTCGGCTTAATTTCCTCCAATTGCACTCAAATTAATGTTTTAAAAATACGACAAATCATGCTCCTACACAAAGAGCTGCCAACCTCTGAAATATATATATATATATATATATATATATATATATATATATATATATATATATATATATATATATATATATATATATATATATGATATATGTCAGTAACTTTTATTCAACCAGTAGATAAAAAGCGAGAAATAGAAAGAATATTTAATGGTACAAAGAGAATTTATTGGCTTCTCTGACAATGTCAAAGCGTCAAGTTCAGAAAAGACATAGATAAACGAATTTAATCTAAAGATATGGTTTGTAGCACTTCTAAAGATTTCATCATCTTTGCAATGCTCAATTTACTAAAGGTGAACCTGGTCGGCCTTTGGATGTCATCTTCAACTGACCAGTGGTTTCAGAGATTCCTTTTTTTTCTAAAAGATTTCCTACACTGTTAAAAAACAAACAAAAAAAGCCATATTCCCATTCTTTACCCAATAAAAGTCAAAGGGCCCTTCATAAACCCTGTGCAAGGCGCGTCACATAGCTCATTGCTATCTTACACCCTGTGAACCCTGTCTATTTTCATGCCTTGCACCTGGGCCGTTAAAATAGCATCTAAGTTTAGGAATACATTTATACTGATGGGTGTGGTGGTTGTCTAGAAGTGAGGTGTGTTCAGGTACATTTCTGGAGTGTTTCTGTCTTGGTGGTGGGAAATACAGGTGCGCCACTGACTGAATAAAATAAAATTGCTATTCCTTTAAATGAGCTGTTGGTGTACCTTCACAGCATGAATGTGCAGATCAGTTTTTTCTTTGTTGAGACACATAAGGCACTGCATTGTTAAGATATGAACGTGCCAAAGTCAGAGCCTCTTAAAGGGAATGTGCAAGTAACACATAGATTGGTTTATTTCATGTTACGCCCAAAACACACACAGCCTTTAGTTGGGAAACCATGAAAAAGTATTATTTGTTGAAAATTTTAGAAAAATTACTGTAATTTGCTGATAATTTCCTGTCACTTTTTTATATAATTATTTTTTTTTTTTTGCATCACTTTATTTTACACTACATTTAGTGGATGCTTTTATCCAAAGCAATTTACAAATAATTATGTACATTAGCAGTACTATTTTGGGCAGAGAGTAAAGGAGACCAAAGGGTAATATAGTAATAAAGGAAGTAAGGAGGAAGAAAGGAGGAAGGGGAGAAGGAAATGAGGTTAAAATTAGTTAGTTTGTAAGGGGTGTTAGGAGAGTAAGGGCTTTTTGAAGAGCTCAGTCTTTAAGAGTTTTTAAAGGTAGTTTATATCTGTAAGCAAATAAGCCAAAAATGACCATTTTGTCCAAAAATTTCTATGAAATTACAGATACATTCACAATACTGTAACATTTCAGGATTTTAAGGTAGACTCCTCCCACATTTGTCTATCTGCCAGTCTTTTTTATATACTGCATCATAAGTACTGTAACAACAACCCTCCGCTTAGAACTCTAGAACTGCCATTAAAATTAAATTAATAATTTGTTAAAATTAATTACATTTACAAAGTGTTGATTTGACCTGATGTGTTTCTGGAACATATAATTTATACAATAAACTCTACTTACAAAAGCCAACCTTTCCACTGCATCAAAGTCATGTTGCTATTCCATCAAACCTGCTTATTACAGGCAGATCAGATTTGATTGATCCAGGCAGAAATTGTGGCATTTTCGTAGTTTATTCTACTAAAGCTGAATGCAATTGAATTAACTGATCCCATTCAGCAGTGAGGCAACTAATTAACATCCTGCCGGTTCATATCAGATACATTCATTTCTCAATATCACATATAGCCTTGAGTGTGTGTGAACATATATACGTATATACCATACCAGACAAATTTTTTAACGCATTCTCTTTCAATGTGTTCTGGAGGGGCTGAACAAGAGTTACTGCTTTTCCTTCATTCTGTGAAGCTTCAGCTCATCCTAATTCACCATCTCAAATCACCATCTTAGTTCATAAGGTTAAGATCAGGGGATTCATGTGGAGGTTAAAATTGTTTTACTGTTTACTACGTACTTCCATATGCGTCCCTAAATTGTTTTCAAGTCTTTCATTTTCGCTATTACTACTGTAACTACTGTAACCACTTTTACTGTTACTACGCTAATTACTTGTACTGTTATTTATGTTATTACTGTAACATCTGTTACTGTTACTCATGTTACTACTGTAACCACTCTTACTGTTACTATTGTAACCACCTATACTGTTACTCGTGTTACTACTCTAACCATTTTAAACTTTACTGATGTTAAAGTTAAAATGCTGTTGAATTGAATTGAATTGTTACTGTCTCTAATTTTAACCGTAACTACTGTAACCACTTTTACTGTTACTACTGTAGTCACTGTTACTACTGTTACTATTGTAACCATTTGTACTGTTACTAATGTTACTACTGTAACCATTTTTTACTGTTACTCATGTTACTACTATAAACACTTTTACTGTTACTACTGTAACACTTTTACTATTACTACTCTTAACTATTTTTACTCTTACTCATGTTGCTACTATAACTATTTTTTACTGTTACTAATGTTACACCTGTAAACAATTTTACTGTTACTACTTTAACTACTTTAACTATTCTGCCCTACAAAGCAAAAAGGCAGTAACTGCATTTTTTGGCGAAAATGAGTTATTGTGTTTTTTGTAACATTCAAAGCATTATTTGTCATGTAACAAAATATCTCATCTCAAATGTGTGTCGTTTTGGAGAAAATTGGTGGGTGTTTGTACAGTAACTACAAAAACTACTAGTAAAGCAAAGCAAAAAGGCAGTAAGCGCCATTACTGTATTCTTGCCTTGTAGCGTGACAGTTACTGTCATTCTTTGTTGTATCACTTCACGTAATAATTACGCTGTTGCCACAGCGATGTTACTGTTGCCATAGAGAACACAGCGCGGGACTCTTTTGACGCTGCAATTTTACTCTGTGAAACTGCACTTTCTTGTTACGATGGCCCAATCCAGAGGGAAAAAGATGGTGGAACTGGCATTAAAAAGAAAATATCCGGAGTATGGTAAGTAACAACAGCGAATGATTATGACTGATTAGAAACGTATCACAAAAGTTCCTGTCAGCGCTATCAGCTGTTTTCTGTCCGGAGACGTTCCGTGCCCCCTCCCACTCTCCACCCCACCCCTACAAACTAGTTTATCCTCCCTAACTTTATATTATATGTTCTGTATCTAAGAAAACGTCTTACTTTACAATACACGCAAATTCACTCTAGGATCAGGTTCACGGCGAGCGCGGAGACCCGGTAAGTCGGTGTTAGTGACAGTGAGGCTCCGTGCTGGACCCGTGCTGAAGCTAGCTGGCTAACAAGCCTTCTGCGCCCGCAGCACGGTGTGCACAGCGGCACTGTCCCTCCGAGTGGCCGGGTCTCTGTGCTGTGCTCGGCTGGGCTCCTCACATATCACGGCTGAACTTTATATTTATATCTGAGTTTTCTCCCTCACCAGAAAGATCTGTGCTGGGAGGGGTTAAGAAGGGGGGGTTCTGTACACAGTTCTGTAACACTGACTGTAACCCCAATCTAACTTCTGCAACTCCAAGTCGTGCACATTTTCTTCCATCCCATTTCAGACATGAAAAAAAAAAAAAATAGCCTCTTACCTTAAGTTATAATAGACCAAATCAAAATGATTACTGTATGTATTTCATCGTTTGCCCTTTAGTGTGCTCTTTCGCCCTCTTGTGACATAAAAAACAACATTTTTTAGACATATAATTTACACCTGATCACATATATCAGTCTACATATTCACAATGATTTGTGTATTACTTATATTATGTTTGGTTTCATCTAATTTAAAACGCATGTTTAAAGGATGCAAATGTATTTATTATTTATTACAGGTATTTATTTATTATTGTGTTGGCCTAATGAAAGCAATATTTTAGTCATAAGCCGAATTAATGTACAGAAGGTTATTTTTAATAAAATAACTTAATATATAATAATAATAAAAATTATCCTGAGTATTCACTTCATTAATCACTTTTGTGTATTAGGTTCTCAAGGTCCGGAGTCTGAGGTGACAGGGGGTTCCGTGAAAAAGTATGTTTGTGTAGGCTATGACATTTTAAATCAACTTGAAAAACAACTTTGACGATGAACTTGTATTTCAGTGCATCCAGGTTAAAACTAGTGTATATTATGTATTGCAGATAATTCAGATGTGTTTGAGATTAATGAACATAAATTAACTAAGAATACACACTAAGTACACTCCCATAATAGGGCCATATAAAAATATGAACGCTGCTCATTTGGCCCTTGATGCAGCTTGGAAATTTTATATTTTTTTAGATGTGATAAACACCAGAAAAAAATCTGAGTGAACTATTAACACCTTAAATGGTTTAATTACATTAGCTGTGGCAACAATGTCTTGCAGGATACAAATGGTTCCAATCAGTACAACTCAAATACAACAAAACCCTAGCTATGACAAAAAAGGTTTTTGAAGAATATTAAGTTACTGCCTTCTTACTTGGTATGGAACTTTCGAAAGTAGGAGTAATACAAAGCAAAAATACAGTAACTGTAAAAAAGGGGTAAAATAAAAAAAATATTAAAATTACTGATATCTGCAAAGAATAAGGTTATATGGAGTAACAATACTGCCTCATGTCCAATAATCTACCTACAAGTACTTGGGCTGGACAACAAGATAACTTTAAGGTCATTTTTCTCAGTTTGGTGCTCTGTGCAGTTACTGCCTTTTTGCTTTGTAGGGCAGTATTACTACTCTAACTATTTTTACTCTTACTCATGTTGCTACTGTAACTATTTTTTTACTGTTACTACTCTAACCATTTTTGCTGTATCCACCGTTACTGTTACTACTGTTACTACTGTTACTACGGTAAAAACTTAGTTTCTACTGTAACCACTTTTACTGTTACTGCTGTAATTATTTTACTGTTACTCATGTCACTACAGTAATTATTCTAACCATTTTTACTGTTACTATTGTAACCACTTTCACTGTTACTACTGTTACTACTCTAACTATTTTTTACTGTTACTTCTGTAACCACTTTTACTGTTACTCATGTTACTACTGTAACATCTTTTACTGTTACTACCATAACTTTTGGTTACTTACTACTGTTGTTATGGTTACTATAACTTCTTCGTTATCTCTTATGTCTTGACAATCCAGACCACACTAAACTTTGCTCTTAACATTGAAGTCTGGTAAAACAATCATTCATTGCTTTAGATCCATAAATTCCATTTAATATATCAAAAACACAGAAAGTCTGAGTCTGTCTATTAAAGTACAGAGACTGCAGTAAAATTCGGTGCGTCTCTCAGAGGTCAGTCTTTAAGTCTGTAAATGTAGAGACTCTTTAACGAACCTTGTTAAAGAAGTCTGGAGCCGTCACACTTATGTAAAACATTTCAGCGGAAGATTTGCTTGTAAATGAGATATTAGAGCCCTGCCGAGGCAGTGATGAGGCAGACCGGGCACGTATCGACCAGATCGAATAGATAACTTCTCATCCTCGTGCCTATTTTACTTTCACAACTGATTCTGTATTCATAGCATTTTCCTATGCCGTCCTTCACTTTCTTATCTGTGCGCTCATCCTTTCCTTCCTTCCTCTGACCTTTCCAGTCCTGCTTCCTGGTCAACAATCTAATTTCCTCTCCTTTTTTTTAAAACATTAGCTCGTCCCTTTTTCATTTTGGAGGAACTTATTTTAAATGAATGACTATCTTGTTTTAGCAGAACAAAGTCTACGTTCTTCCTCAAGTTAACCCTTAGAACCCAATGAACTTGGATTTAACATCCAAAATCACACCTTGTGTTCTCAGCTTAATTACTCAGGAATCCCTTCACACATAAACATAATCCATATATGGTTAGAAAGGGCGGAGCTTACTCTTTCTAAAAATATTGATGACATTTCAGTGCGGTAAAGCTAAATCTACAAGAAACACATTGAGAAAAACATTTAGAAAAGTGAGATCTCCTTCCCCAACCAATATTATTTACCTTTAGCGCTTCAAACATATTTATATGATGTTTCAAACCAAATAATATCAGTAAATATCAGACTCAAAAGTGTCCACAGAAAAAGTGTGAAACTACCTGCTTTTCTCAAACTAAAGCTAGGTATGGTGTGCGCACTACTTTATATAGTTTTTATTTTACTCGCACATTTTTACTAAGTAGTTATTATTTATTTAGCACTAAACATTTGTATTTATTTGGACTAAAAGTTCACAATTTTTTGTATATAGTTGTTTTCTTTGTGTGTACTGATACTGAAAATACTGAAAGGCATAGGCTGCTCTGAGTGTCAGGTTTTTAGTATCTACAGGTATCCTAGATGTGTGATTATTGATTATCAAGAAAAATAAATCTGCCTGATGCTGTTTCTCCATGTATTTGGTTAAAGTAATAAAGAATAAGCCATGTAATGAACAATGAATCAATATTCGTATGCTTTTTTTTTAACTCATATACACTGTAGTCTAAACATTTTTGAAAAGATATCTTAGGTGTGAATATATTTAAAATCTATATATTCCAAAATAAGTTTAAAAAAAATCAGACGCTTGGTAAAATTTTGAGCAAACATGATCAGTTCCAGGAAAATATAACAATTCTGCTTCCTTTTACGTTTTAAATGATTATATGTTTGAGCAGTGTATGGCTTCTGGAGTAAAAGAGCTCAGGGTATGTGTCTGTCTGATATAATTACTGTGTTATAAGACCTGAAAGAGGAGCAGCCTAGGATTCAAAGGGTCTGCAGGTCTTTTATACAGAAATGTGCTTTTAGAATTTGTGTAAATACCAGAGCATGGGAGTATCAGTCGGAGATGAGAGATTTACAGTAAAGAAGAAGAGCTGAAGATGAATGCTTGTGGGTTAGTCTCCACAGTCCCTCAGGACAATTGACCGAGCAGGGAGCATCCATTTAGGAATTCAATTAACTGTACCCAGCCACGGTTGATTGGCCAGCAAATAGCCACGCCATCATCGCTCTTTGTCAGACTATTCCACAGTGGCTGTGAGAGGGATACAGGCAAAGAGACCAAGGGCTTCATGGACACACACGTATTAACCCTACTGTCTTTCAAAATCTCCAAGACTTTATTCTGAGACACTATTTATTAAGCAAACAGTAAGATTTTCTTCAGAGGAGCTGTGTGATAGTTACCAGGGGTGCATAAGGTAGTATATATGATTTAAAACTAATCTAAGAAACCTATTCTCTATATTTGAACACATTTTTGGTACCACTTTAAAATAAGACTACATTTATAAAGGGTTTATAAATGTTGTAGTTACTATTTAGGTTATAAATGCCTTAATAATCACTTATAACACATACGTAGAAAGGGCAACAGTGACCTGTTGTTTGCCAAATAGTGAACCCACAGCCATCTATACTGTTGTCCTTTCTATGTATGTGTTATAACTGATTATTAATTATTTTTAAGGCATTTACAACCTAATTAGTGACCATTAATAAACAGTAAACCATTATAAACTGTAATAATTGTAAACCATTTATAAACCCTTTATAAAGGTAGGCTTATTTTAAAGTGGTAGCACATTTTGTTTTACCCAAACCCAAACACACCCATGCATTAATGTGCTGGACAAAGGCCATGGGCCCTACTGTACACCCTGTACAAGGTAGGGATGTTCGTTACCACCGAATTCCTTTTAAATCCGATACCGATTAAAGTTCAGGCTGGAATCGGCGATATCGATCCGATACTGATACTTTCACAAATTTACCTAATGTGTCTGGTAAATCTTAAAATTTAAGGTATTTCAAATCATAGCTTCATAAAAAATACAAGATATCCAAGTTATTTATTAATTTATTTTTAACTTGGAAGTATGATTGGGGTTTTCTGTAGTGTATTTAACCATATTTAGATTCATATGTATGTAGTCTCTTCAAATAGCCTTTCTTACTGAAATTGCCAGTAAAATTTTACAAAGAAAAAGTCAAATAAATGAAATAAATAAAAAACTGCCACAGTAATCGTTGATCAATTTGAATATTTTCATTTTATAGTTAAAGCAAATTAGATAGTACATAATAATAGACACATTTTATGAAGACAAAAAGTTCACCATGGCTGTTCTATTACAATTATATATTGGATATTGTCTCAAATGACTGAAGTATTAAAGTATCAATATTTTGATTAAAAATAAAAACGATTTCAGAGCATAACTAGCGCATCACTAGCACAAGATGCATCGCGATGCTCTTTGCTATCTTACACTCCGTCAACAGTCTATTTAATTCCTTTTTGCCTGCTGCATTAAAATAGCGTCAGAGATTAGGAATAAATCTACACTGATGGGTGTGGTGGTTTGGAAGTGAGGAGTGTTTAGATAAATTTCTGGCGTGTTTCTATATATTTAGACGACGGAAAACACAGATGCACCATTGACTGAAATAAACCTAGGCAACAGTCAATCTTCAAAGTCCACTCCTATCTCACTCCTGCTCATTAAACACACACACTCGGATGCGCTGCAAAGCGTGAACCCAACATTTAACTTTTAACAACAAACAGAATAAAGACTAAAATAACATTGCTGTTCCCTTAAATGAGCTGCTGGCGTTCCTTCATAGCATGAATGTGTAGGTCAGTATCCTCTGCTAAGATGCATAAAGCACCGCGCTGTTAAGATACGAACGCGCCAAATGACAACTGGCACACTGATTGGTTTATTTCACGTTATACCTATTTCAAAAAAGTTTCGTAACTTTCCGCACTTGCTTTTTTTTAAGTAAATTTAATTTCAGATAAATTTAAGTAACTTCAACTTGTTTTCAAGACTTAAATGTTAAATGTAGAGTAAATAAGTGAACTGAATTTCAGTCAACCCTTTCTTTTAGTAAACTTTACTTCATTTATTTTTGCTGAATCAATCCTTTCTTTTAGTAACCTTTACTTAATTTACTTAATTACAATATTACCTGAGCTGCTGCTATTACAATTACTTAAAAATAATTTATGATACATAATATATTATAATTCTTGAAATTTCAATATTTTTATTGTAACATTTAAGTCTTGAAACTGAGTTGAAGTTCCTAAAATTCATCTGAAATTAAATTTACTTAAAAAAAGCAAATGCAGAAAATTGCAAAACTTTTTCTTTTTTTTTATAATTTTATTTCTGATTTTTCCCCATTTTGGATATCCAATTGTCCCACCGCTTTGTGCACGAGCACACGCCTCCTCCGACACATGTGAAGTCAATCACCCCTTTTTTCGAGCTGCTGCGGATGAATCGTTGCCTGAGTAGCATCACAGCGCGCTAGGAGGAAAGCACAGCAGCCAGGTTCCGATTCATCCGCTCACAGACGCCTCGTGCCGCCCAGCGCCACCTTAAGTGTGATGGGGAGAGAGCGCCATCTACCCACCCCAGAGGGAGCAGAGCCAATTTTGCTCCCTCTAAGCACCGGCAGCTGATGGCAAAGCTGCATGAGCGGGGGTTCGAACCTGCGACCTCCTGCTCATAGTGGCAGCGCATTAGACCGCTGGACCACTCGGTGCCCTGCAAAACTTTTTCTAAGTTAATTTTACTCATCATTTTTTTTCAGTGCATGCTTAAATAAGAGAATTAGTACATGCCTTTTTCGCATTTTGAGCTATGCAAGGTGTATTTTCTTGCGCTTTCACGATAGCAAAGACACACTGACACGCCCTAAATTCAGCTGCACAATACGCAATTGTCCAGTATGCTATAGATTGCTAAAATGGTGCCCCAAGTGTATCATCATAGATACAGTTTTGTGATATATAATGAAGATCAGTGTGCTATTTAGGGTTGCAAGATTTACAAATGTGTTAGCAACTTTTTAGTTTCTAAAAATGTGACAAATAACAGTTATTAATCATTAGTTAATGGTACATTAATGAAGGTTGTTATAAAGTTTTACCAATCTGTCTAAATTGACTGAATTTAAACTTTATAACACTTATAATAATCAGAAAGGGTTGCAGCTACAGGAGCCCACACTGCAAAAATAACTATAATCTTTACAGTAATTCACTGTCAAGAGAATTACACCCTTCCCAGTTCCAAGTACACCCTCCGAGTGATTGCAGCTTTTACCTCGAACGTCAAAGCTCATACCTTCTGTAAAGGGATTTTTAACATGGAGGCAAAACACACAGGTCGTAAAGAGGAGCAAGCCTGGACCACAGGCATCGCCAGAATGCCGAGTGTGTCTTTAAATCAAAGCGTATCTCAGAGCTATGGGAGGGTATCTGTCTACTCTTTGCTTCTGCAGAGGCACTGAAATTCTTTGATTCCTCGGTGGCCTAGCCCTTGATGTTTCACTTTCGCTTGGGAGCAGCAGACGGTCACATTAAAGCTAGAACTGTTCCCTTTCAGACGTGATTGAGACCCAGGCCTCAAAGATTAAAGAAAAAAAAAAAAAAAAATATATATATATATATATATATATATATATATATATATATATATATATATATACTGTATATATATATATATATATATATATATCTGGAATTGAGAGACTTCACTAGCAGAAAACATCTGTCACTCAGGAGATATCAAAGCAGACCTGAACCCTCATTCCTAGTGGTCTAGTGCTATGTGCACCACAGCCAGCCTGTTTCGATGGTGGTTCTGCACAAGGATATGCTTCTAGAATGAACACAATAAAAAATTAAAAAAAAGAAAGCAAGAAAGCCGTTTTTGCGAATTGATTGCTGTTTTATATGAATCTAAATTTGATAATGATTTGGCTGTGGGAGAGCTGTGGGCCATGGCAGACTTCCTGGATAAATGCTGACTAGTGTGTGTGGTTTATTCTCCACAAAACGAAATAAAATTGAATACAATAAAATAGGAAAGGATGATTTGTTGGAGTTCAGGCCTAAGGGAGGCCAACAAGAGAGAATAAGGAAGAAAGAGAGAAAGTAAGTCAATAACGCTTCTTACAGTGAAATGTATTCATAATGTATTGTGAAGTATAGGCATTGTAATGCCTTAAGATGATTATCATAAGCATGTATAATAATTATGGAGATCTGATCTGAAATTAAAGGGGAAAAAACAATGTTATATATATATATATATATATATATATATATATATATATATATATATATATATATATATATATATATATATATATATATATATTATCCTTCTTACCTATAATGTTTAATATTACAACAAATGTATAGTATCTATACATGGAAAGAAAAATAAACTTGTTACACCTCAGCCCATGTCTGTCCTGTGTTTTTCCCTCTTTTGGTTTTCTGTGCTCCTGCCCTGTTTTCCTGTCTTGTGTTTCCAGCCATGTGCTTTTTTGAGCACATGGCATTGTTTTGTTATTGTTCTGTCTCCGCCCTAGCCCTGCCCAAGCCATTATTGTTGTCACCTTGTGTCTCATTTGTAACTCCGCCCCCTCATTACTTCCACAGGTGTCCCTAGTGTTTGCCTGTGTATAAATACCTCATGTGATCCATTGTTCTCTGTCGCGCTTTTTGTTTGTCTCAACTTGTAATGTTACTCTGTCCAGATTGTGTTCATCTGTTTTGTTTAGCCACAGACCTGCTGTGTTGTTTGTCCTCAGTGTCTCAGGTTTGCTTTATTTAGTTTGTTTCTTTGTTTGCGTAGTTTGCTTATTTGGTTCAGTATTTTAGTTTATCCTCTGTTTCATAGTGTTTTGTTTTAGTTACCTTTTCTTTTTATACTCCCTAGTGTTCTTTTCTTTGTTAGTTTTAATATGGATAATAAAAAAGACTTGCATTTGCATCCGGCCTCCTCCTCCTTGTTACATAAAGCGCGACCTACTGAGGATGTAGCAAGTCTTTATTCGGCGATGCAGGAACAGCAGGAGTTTTTGGAGAGCCTTGTTTCCACGCTTCAAGACGGACAGCCGCTGGTATTACCCTCATTGATGTCTTCCCCCTGTGAATATGATGGGGAACACGGGACCTGTGAGGGCTTCATCATGCAGTGCTCCCTCTACCTCGACCATTTGTTGTGCCCTACCCTTCCAGAACTTATAAAGGTACTTTTTATCAAGACTTTACTGAGGGGTAGGGCTTCACAATGGGCGGACATTGTGTCGGACCAAAGGCCTGAAAATGCAAAGACGGTTGAGGGATTCTTTGAGCTACTGAAGCTCAGATTTTCAAGAGCACCTGCTGCCCCAGCTCCAGCACCTGCTGCCCCAGCTCCAGCTCCAGCACCTGCTGCCCCAGCTCCAGCTCCAGCACCTGCTGCCCCAGCTCCAGCTCCAGCACCTGCTGCCCCAGCTCCAGCTCCAGCACCTGCTGCCCCAGCTCCAGCTCCAGCACCTGCTGCCCCAGCTCCAGCTCCAGCACCTGCTGCCCCAGCTCCAGCTCCAGCACCTGCTGCCCCAGCTCCAGCTCCAGCACCTGCTGCCCCAGCTCCAGCTCCAGCACCTGCTGCCCCAGCTCCAGCACCTGCTGCCCCAGCTCCAGCTCCAGCACCTGCTGCCCCAGCTCCAGCACCTCCCGCTGCTTCAGCTCCAGCAGCAGCTCCCGCTACTTCAGCTCCAGCACCAGCAGCTCCTGCTGCTCCAGCCTCAGCTCCAGCTCCAGCAGCTCCCGCTGCTCCAGCCTCAGCTCCAGCAGCTCCCGCTGCTCCAGCCTCAGCTCCAGCTCCAGCAGCTCCCGCTGCTCCAGCCTCAGCTCCAGCTCCAGCAGCTCCCGCTGCTCCAGCCTCAGCTCCAGCAGCTCCCGCTGCTCCAGCCTCAGCTCCAGCTCCAGCAGCTCCCGCTGCTCCAGCCTCAGCTCCAGCTCCAGCAGCTCCCGCTGCTTCAGCTCCAGCACCAGCAGCTCCCGCTGCTTCAGCTCCAGCACCAGCAGCTCCCGCTGCTTCAGCTCCAGCACCAGCAGCTCCCGCTGCTTCAGCTCCAGCACCAGCAGCTCCCGCTACTTCAGCTCCAGCACCAGCAGCTCCTGCTGCTCCAGCCTCAGCTCCAGCTCCAGCAGCTCCCGCTGCTCCAGCCTCAGCTCCAGCTCCAGCAGCTCCCGCTGCTCCAGCCTCAGCTCCAGCTCCAGCAGCTCCCGCTGCTCCAGCCTCAGCTCCAGCAGCTCCCGCTGCTCCAGCCTCAGCTCCAGCTCCAGCAGCTCCCGCTGCTCCAGCCTCAGCTCCAGCTCCAGCAGCTCCCGCGGCTCCGGCCGCCTCTGACCCTGTGCCCGCGGCTCCGGCCGCCTCTGACCCTGTGCCCGCGGCTCCGGCCGCCTCTGACCCTGTGCCCGCGGCTCCGACCGCCTCTGACCCTGTGCCCGCGGCTCCGGCCGCCTCTGACCCTGTGCCCGCGGCTCCGGCCGCCTCTGACCCTGTGCCCGCGGCTCCGGCCGCCTCTGACCCTGTGCCCGCGGCTCCGGCCGCCTCTGACCCTGTGCCCGCGGCTCCGGCCGCCTCTGACCCTGTGCCCGCGGCTCCGGCCGTCTCTGACCCTGTGCCTGCTCCCAGAACTTTGTACACCCCCAGACCAGCTCCCAGGCCAACCCCTAGAACTGTGCCCAGGCTGGTCTCACAGACCTCAAGAACTTTTGCCAGTCCTGGGCATCCTAATTTGTTTGTACCCATGTCTCTCCCTGTCCTGGTCCCCATGTCTGTGTTTGTTCCCGTTCCTGTCCCTGGTGGTTTTTCTGTTCCCGTCCCTGTCACCATATTTGTGTCAGTCCCAGTAAGTGTGTTTGTCCCAGTTCCCCTGCCCAGATTTGTCCAGTCCCAGTTCCCGGCTACTGTCCAGTCTCCGTCCCTGTGTAGTGTCCAGCCCACTGTCCAGTCTACTGTCCACTCCTCTGTCCAGTCTCAGCCCTTTGTCCAGTCTGTGTCCCCTGTCCAGTCTGTGTTTCAACCCCCTGTCCAGTCTCAGTCCCTGTCTAGTGTCCACTCCTTTGTCCAGTCTAAGCCACTTGTCCGGTCTATGTTCTCGTCCCCAGTCCAGTCTCTGTCCCAGTCTAACGTCCAGTCTTTCGTCCAGTCTCCGTCCCCTGTCCAGTCTTTGTTCATGTCCCCTGCCCTGTCTGCATCCCTGCCCAATGTACAGCCCTCTGTCCAGTCTCAGTTCTCGTCCCCTGTCCAGTCTCTGTTTTTCCCACCTCCCCAGTCTCCATTCCAGTCCCAGTATGTATCCCCTGTCCAGTCTCAGCCCCCTGTCCAGTCGTCTGTCCAGTCTCAGTTCTCGTCCAAAGTCCAGTCTCCTGTTATGTCAATAGTTCCACCGTCATAGTTCTGTCTCGTCTGGTTCTGTTCCCTCTCTCTCGGCGCCTCTGGTAGTGGCGCCGTTGAGGGGGGGTGATGTTACACCTCAGCCCATGTCTGTCCTGTGTTTTTCCCTCTTTTGGTTTTCTGTGCTCCTGCCCTGTTTTCCTGTCTTGTGTTTCCAGCCATGTGCTTTTTTGAGCACATGGCATTGTTTTGTTATTGTTCTGTCTCCGCCCTAGCCCTGCCCAAGCCATTATTGTTGTCACCTTGTGTCTCATTTGTAACTCCGCCCCCTCATTACTTCCACAGGTGTCCCTAGTGTTTGCCTGTGTATAAATACCTCATGTGATCCATTGTTCTCTGTCGCGCTTTTTGTTTGTCTCAACTTGTAATGTTACTCTGTCCAGATTGTGTTCATCTGTTTTGTTTAGCCACAGACCTGCTGTGTTGTTTGTCCTCAGTGTCTCAGGTTTGCTTTATTTAGTTTGTTTCTTTGTTTGCGTAGTTTGCTTATTTGGTTCAGTATTTTAGTTTATCCTCTGTTTCATAGTGTTTTGTTTTAGTTACCTTTTCTTTTTATACTCCCTAGTGTTCTTTTCTTTGTTAGTTTTAATATGGATAATAAAAAAGACTTGCATTTGCATCCTGCCTCCTCTGTGTTACAAAACTTGTAATACAATGGATACAGTAGTTCATACTATTTATTGTTAACTTCTGTCTGCCTGCTTCACTTATATTATTGGACACGTTACTTGTGTCTTCATTAAGGTAGCATTCATTAAGTCACGGCACTATGTATATGTAGCTGCTATCTAGCTTTCTTAACTCTTTGATGCACAATATTGGTCAAAAGTGACCCAGCTAAGTTTTCTTTGTCTGTATCTTCGCAATAAATTAATTTAATCATTAATTATTCAAGGTATTCCACAATTAACTTGTTTTTGACCATCATGCATCCTTATTTTATTTTGGAATCATGTTATATTAGTGGAATCAATCACTTTATGACAACAATTTCCCTTTATCAGAAATATTAAATGCTGATATTCCTATGTATTTTTGTTAGGGTTGAAAAAAATAAGAAAATGTGTAGTTTGTATGTCTGGAGACTCAAGCCTTTTTTATTATAATATCTCAAGGTAGTTTTTATATTTTAATGTACTGAAAGAGAAAGAGAGAGAGAGAATAGTGAGAGTTAGTTATGAGATTTAATCCATATTTCAAGTCGCCACATGGATTTAAGTAAGTAAATGATGTGGGGTTGATGCTGCAGTTGGTCTGCAGGTTTATGTTCAGCAACAATATGTGCTGAAAGAATGAGGTCAGCTGACTACCTGAATATACTGAATATAGACCAGGTTATTCCATCAATGGATTTTCTCTTCCCTGATGGCACGGCCATATTCCAAGACGACAATGTCAGGATTCATGGGGCTGGAATTGTGAAGTCAAGTCAAGTCAAGTAGTTTTATTGTCAATACTGCATATGTACAGGACATACAGAGAATTGAAATGACGTTACTCTCCTTCCCAATTTTACAGCAAGTGCAGATAATAGATATAATAAAGGAGAATGGGAGACACTATGTGTACAATACAGCAGGGACACAATAGACATACATGAGACAAAAACAAGGTGCAGTGGTGTGGGGGAGGAATAGATATATAAATATTAGTAAATAAGTAAAAATAGATATATAATTACAATATAAAAGAGTGGGAGACACTATATGTTCAATACAGCAAGACACAATAAACATACGTAAGACAATAGTGCAATATTGATGGTGACTGAGATGGAATGACAGTAAAAATAGTAAATAACAGTAGTGCAAATACTGTATATGGTATATAGCTTAAGGCTGGTAAAGTGAATGGGTGCGTAAGTCCTTAAAGTTCACAGTTTAATTAAGTGGAATTAAAGTGCGTATTGACAGTGCAAGTATATCAGTAGTGCAGGTGTTGTGTAGTGCAAGTCCGTTTGGAAGGGACCAGTACTTTGTGCATTGTAGTGCAGAGTTTCAGTACTTTATTAGTGGGGGGGTCAGGATGCTGAGTGAGTGTGTGCTGGGGGCAGGATTGGGATGGGGGGTAGAGCAGGAAGAGAGTTCAGCATCCTCACAGCCTGATGGATGGGGCTGTCTCGCAGTCTGCTGGTCCTCGCCCCGAGACTCCGCAGTCTCCTCCCTGATGGCAGCAGGATGAAGAAGCTGTGTAGTGGGTGAGAGGGATCTCCTGCCAGACGGAGGGCTTTCCGTGTGAGGCGGGAGCTGTACAAGTCCTGAAGGGAGGGGAGAGAGGTGCCAACAATCTTCTCAGCTGCTCTCACGATGCGCTGGAGGGTCCTGCGGCAGGATGCTGTGCAGGCCCCGTACCACACGGTGAAACAGCTGGTCAGTATGCTCTCGATGGCCCCTCTGTAGAAGGTGGTCATGATGGGGGTGGGGGCTCCAGCTCTTCTCAGCTTGCGGAGAAAGTAGAGACGCTGATTAGCCTTCCTGGCCAGTGACGCTGAGTTGGTGCTCCAGGAGAGGTCCTCTGTGACGTGCACACCCAGGAACTTGGTGCTGCTCACCCTCTCCACAGCAGTTCCGTTGATGAACAGAGGGGTGTGCAGTGTGTGAGTTCTCCTCAAGTCCACAACAATCTCCTTGGTCTTCTCTGTGTTCAGAGAGAGATTGTTGTGTTTGCACCAGGAGGCCAGGCGGCTCACCTCGCTCCTGTAGTGTGACTCATCGTTGTTGCTGATGAGACCCACCACCGCCGTGTCATCCGCAAACTTGACGAAGAGGTTGGAGGTGTGTGCTGGTGTGCAATCGTGAGTGCAGAGTGCAGAGTGATTCAGGGAGCATGAGATCATCATTTTCACACATGGATTGAGAGAGTTCACCACAGAGTCCAGACCTTAACCTCATTGAGAATCTTTGGGATGTGCTGGATGGAGAAGTGCTGCTTTGTGCAGTGGTCAGACTCTACCATCATCAATGCCAATGCAAGATCTTGCGAAAAATGAATGCAACACTGTATTGAAATAAATTGTGGAACAATGCAGAAGCTTATTGAAACAATGCCACAGCGAATGTGTAAAGCTGCAATCAGAGCTAAAGGTGGTCCAATGAAATATATTAGTGTGTGTGACCTTTTTTTCGTTTTTTTTTTTTTGGCCAGGCAGTGTGTGTTAACAATAAAAAAAAATAATCTACCTTCTGGACTCTGGAACTTTATCATGTTAAAATTTCCAGAAAAATCAGATGGATTATGTGTTAATAATCATAACACTAGTCAGGACACTGATGCTATTAATTTAAATATTTTGTCTCCTCGCATCTCAGCAATATTGCAGAACTGCTGGTTTAAGCTCTTCAACATCAGTTTAAGGATTTTTTTCTACCTTTAGGAATAACTGCATACTGTTGGATGCTGGAATAATAGTAAAAGGTCCAAAATTAAATAAATAAACAACAAGCAAGAAAATAGTGCAAATTAGAGCCTTGGAATGTAAAACTGATGCCCAATTAAACAATGACCATGGGGTGTTGTGTTACTGTCTGTAGATATTATATATAAATAAATATACGCTCTGCTAATGCCGAAAAAAAAAAAACAACACAAATTAAATAGCTCAGTCCATTTAATGCCATGTTTCAAGTTTTCTCCAGGCCCTTCCTTCACATCACAGAGCGCACGAGACCAAAGCCGAGCTCCGTCCTCTAAGATCTACTCCTACTGATTTATTAAAGCGTGAGAGGCCAGTGGGCTCGGCGTTTACAAGGGTGACATTTTAAAGGCAGACAAATAAAACTATATCACAAACACTTTGCTGGCAATTAAATCCATCACAGATTCACTTACAGGCCCAGAGCTAATGTTGTCCTAACCGCTGCCATTTGGGCACAACAAGTGCTTCAAGTATTTTATTTATTTTTTTCCTTTGGTCGAACCGCAAACGTGCCAAGCATCAATTGGAGTTCAGGTCATAATCAATATGTAAAAATGCAGCCGTTTAAATTGACTCCAACAGCTTTAACTGCAAAGTGTTTTAGTAAGCAGTCTGAGCAGATTCTCTGGCTCTGTGCACCGTGACATTTAGATTCAGAATATTGAGCCAAATACTGAGGCTTTAAGGTACTTTTTTCATGTATATACAGTTTAAGAACTCCCCTATTCTTCCACTGTCCAGTAGCAGTGCTGTATGGCCCAGACACTCTGCTTTTTTATTTTCTCCTTTTAGCAATTACTGTATTACTTTACATCTAATAGACTTCTAGATAATTCTTCTCGTCAATGTTGAAACTGCTTGATACTTAGTCCAATGTTAAGCTGAGTTAAAGGCTAAAGCTGTTGCCATGTGGGTCAGCCAGACGTGAATCTTTCTGTTGCAGTTTTCTCCAGTTTTAAATAGATATTTGTGTTTCTTTGTGTTTCTTTGTGTTTTTTTTAGTTTTTTAATCCATTTGCAAAGCTCTGTTTATTTCCATTGCTAATTACCAGTGGTGAGCTGTTGATCAATTAATTATTTGTTGAATATATATATATATATATATATATATATATATATATTTACAATTTCAAAAAATACTTTTTTCAGTTTTTAGTTCAATTGTTTTGCTGAAAGGCCCTTGCAACTCACTGCAAAATGTTGTACATTGTTTATGTTTCAACATTATTAAAATGATTGACTGGACATAAAGAGCTTAAATAACAAAAATAAAGGAGAAAAAAAATCTAGGTGTTCTAAAACAGTAGACCATGGGCCTCTTCTCTGACTAGTGCTCTCCTTTGTTCGATCTGTCAGTTTTTGGGTGAATGGCCATGTCTTGGTAGGTTTGTTGCATAAACAGTTGTAGAATACTTTTTAAAAAAATTCTCCAGTTTAAAAGAGTCTTTTAAAGGCGTATAAAACAGTACTTGCTGCTCTCTGGCTTTATCCGTAATTTCTCTACAGAAAAAAAAAAACACTTTTATTTTTAATAGTTGCAGAGTTCTTTGTGTTTCTGTGTCTTTTTTTTTATCCATTTCCAAAGCTCAGTTTATTTCCATTGCTGCTTACCAGTGGTGAGCTGTTGACTAATTAATTATTTGTTGAAAATGATTTTTTGTTTGTTTTTTTACAATAAACTTTCATATTCATTTTAATTTTTACAATTTCAAAAAAATATTTTTTTTTTCAGTTTTTAGTTCAATTGTTTTGCTGAAAGGCCCTTGCAGCTCACTGCAAAATGTTGTACACTGTTTTTCTTTTTTTTTTTTTTTTTTTTTTTTTACCATTTCCATTGTTGACTGGACCTAAAGAGCTTAAATGACAAAAACAATAAAGGAGAAAAAAAATTGAGGTGTTCTAAAACAGTGGCTTTCTTCTGGCCACTCTTCCATAAAGGCCAGATTTGTGGAGGGCACGAATCTGCAGCTCCTCCAGAGTGACCATAGGCTTCTTGGCTGCTTCTCTGACCAGTGCTCTCCTTGCTCGATCTCTCAGTTTTTGGGTGAATGGCCATGACTTGGTAGGTTTGTTGCATAAACAGGTGTAGTATACATTTTCAATTTTTGGATGATGGATTGAACAGTGCTTCTTGGGATGCTTAAAGCTTGGGATATTTTTTTTTTTTTACAACCTAACCCTGCTTTAAACTTCTCCACAACTTTATGTCCTTTACCTGTTTGGTGAGATCCTTGGTCTTTATGATGCAGTTTGTTCACTAGCATTCTCTATGCTACCACTGAGGTCTATACAGAACAGGTGTATTTGTACCGAGACAAAACTAAACACAGCTAGCTGGACTCTATTAACTTATTCAGTGACTTCTAAAGGCAATTGACTGCATTGGATTTTATTGAGAGGGGGTTCAGAGTAAAGGGGGCTGAATACTTTTGCACACTTTTTACACTTTTCAGATTTTTATTTTATTTTATAAAACAATGTATCAGTTTTCATTTCACTTTAAAAACAATGTGCTACTTTGTGTTGGTTTATGACTTAAAATCTCTATAAAACACATTTAAGTTTGTGGTTGTAAGGTGACATAAAAGAAAAAAAAAAGTTCAAGGGGTATGAATACTATTGCAAGCCACTGTATATACAGAAGGGGAATGGAACAACTGTTTTTTGTACTTATTATACAAAAAATATATATATATATATATATATATATATTAATCATATAAAAATAGTACAAAAGTCTTACTCAAATTGCGCTAAATGTATTTAACTGTGCTAAAATAAAACTATTTTAAATATATTTAAGTAACATTTAAACATACTACTTCATTAATTTATGTTAAATACGTGTGTTGTAATAACAGTTGTTTTTAACACACTTTGCTGAAAATATACAAAAGCATATTTAGAAATTAGTATTTTAGAAGTATATTGAATTACATTAAACTATAAGTGTACTTCATACTAGTGTATTTATATTTTTAAATACACTATATTGTACTTTTTAATACGTATGATCAAAGTTTACTTTCAAACATTTGATGAAAGCGTAATATGAATGTACTTTTAATATATATTTTTAGTAAGTACATAAATCTGTTAGTATATTTACAGCATACTTAGACATTTCTCAATATGTTTAAAGTACAATAAAATATATATTTTTTTCTTTTCACCAGGGTATGAGAAAAACATTTTAGCATCATTGAAATGGGTCAGAAATGTTGGTACCACTTTGAAATAAGACTACCTTTATAAAGGGTTTATAAATGGTTTACAATAAGTTTATTAATGGTTACTAATTAGGTTGTAAATGCCTTAAAAATCATTAATAATCAGTTATAACACATACGTATAAAGGGCAACAATATAGATGGCTGTGGGTTCACTATTTGGCAAACAACAGGTCATTGTTGCCCTTTCTACGTATGTGTTATAACTGATTATTAATGATTTTTTACTAATTAGTAACCATAAACAAATTAGTTGTAAACCATTTATAACCCTTTATAAAGGTAGTCTTATTATAAAGTGGTACCGAAATGGTACAGTGAATGAATGAATAGAAATACTTAAAAAAATAATTAAATCACTTTATACTGACTTCTAATGAATTCTAATGAATTTTCTGGTGGGGTTTCTGTGGCAACCACAAAGTCATATACTATACTATAGTATATGTTTCAGTATATATTCCAGAATATATTCAGGTTCTCAAATAGCTACTTCCTGTTCAACATTCCTCACAAATCCTGTTCTATGCCCTTGAGTGACTATCCTTCCGTGCACAAGTCTACGCTCAAGACCCACTAAGTAGCGTCCCTGCTGGACTTTCTCTAGACCCCTGCGCTCCACTTGTCCATTCTCCACACAGCTCATTTCTCTCCCGTCTCCTGTGGGGGGATGATTGATGGTCGGGGAAAAGCTTGCCATGCTCACGTACCCTGAGCGTATCTGTAGCTGGAAAGCAGCAGTCGAACACCATATTAGGCGCTGGAAACTGCATGGTTTAGTAAGTAGGGAAATCGATGAGGGAACGTGAGGTTGGAGGTTCAGATCCCAGATGGAGAAAGTTGCCACCGGGAAGAAATGTACCTAGTCTGCCATGTGATTGACTGATGAAGAGGGATGTGTATGCGGCACGGACCTGCAGAATGTTTGCACAAAACATGGGCAGGCGTTCAGAGCTCAGGATGTGCAGGTATGACCAGCTATGAAAAAAAAAAAAAAAAAACATGGCATGGGATCATATTCATTGATATGAAGTATTTCTCACTCATTCATTCAGTTTCTCACTGAAACAGATCATTAAAAATAGTTTGTGTTCATGAACAGATAAGAAGCTGAGCAAATAAAATCAAGTTTTAGATCAAATAAAAAGGTAAAACTGGTAAAAAGACTTAAAAAAAAAAAAAGCCAAAACATAGTGAACTAATATGCTGTGGGTCTTCTTTCTGTATGCTACCACAACAGTCCCACAACAAAACAAGTCCCAATAAAACATGGACTTCACAAAAGTAATAAGTAAATAGATTGGACTTGTTGTTGTTTCAGCACATTCCAGTGCCCCAATGCTTAATCTGATCTGAGACCAGAGAAGCTCTTTGAACTCTCTTGTCATGTTCTTTAAGCCTTTTATGGACAATAAACCATTTTTTAACAATGATCAGGAGATTGCTGGTTCCAATCCCGATTATGCAGTTTGCCACCAGCTGCCAGAGCCCTTAGAGAGCCTTAGAACTGCCCTTGCTCTCTCTGGGTGGGTAGGTGGCGCTCTTTCCACTCATCACTCCTTGGCTTCACCCTCCTTGTGTTGTGGCATCACTAGTGAATGGGGATACACAGCTAGCGAGTAGCAGCTGAATGGGTGGAACAAAGTGACCTAGCAGGCTAGGAATATTGTATCCAATAGTACACGTGCTACATCAGGAGTACCAGCTCATGAACTCAGGTAGAAGATACAGGGTTCCTTTGTGCCGGCACAATAGGTTTAAACATTCTTTTGTACCACTGTCAATTAAGATTCTAAATAATAAGGACATCTGACTGTATTTGGTTGTATAGGGGCTGAGGGGTTGTAATGTAATGCACTTTAAATTCTTAATGTATTGTAATGATATGGTTTTGGTCACATGATTGTCCGTATGTTTGTCTGTTTTTGTGTTGTAGTGCAGTATGTCCTCAATCCAAGCTAAATTTCTCCTTGGGAGATAAATAAAGAAACTATGACTATGACTAAAGCTAAATTGGGGAGAGTAAATGGGAGAAGATTAAATAAAACACAAAATAAAACTGATGTAGAGGACAATTTTGCTACCAATATAAGATGTACAATATCTATTCCAGGCAATTTTCAGGTAACATATCAAACCAAATCAAATGTATCTAGTCAGTGTTTTTTTACAACTGATACTGCAAAGCAGCTTTATAGAAATCTGGTACAAAAAAAATCACTACACAGCCAAATAGTTTTAGTATGTTCAGGTGTACTAAAAGTAATATTGATGGTTAATTGTAAGGAATGCTTACAATTTCTTACATCTGTCAATTTGGTGTCCACTTGAATGCTTAAATCCAGGGGTCTGAGAGAGCACAGTTGGCCCCACAGGTGATGTTGGTCATCACCAGTGATGGGAGTGACGGTGTTGAGATAAATGGCATTACTAATGCTGTCAGGCTGTTACGCTTTTTCAGTAAGGAGAAATCTAACTAACTACTCTGACTGTCACTATAATGCCATTACCATTTCCAACATCCAACATCCAACATCCAGTCAGAGAAAATAGGTGGGTGGGAGTTTAGAGCGCATGCATAGTGGCGGGTGGTTACAGTGCACAGCGAGAGATGGTGAGTGAGGAGGACTCCAGCGGCAAAACAGCCATTTCCAGAAGGAAATACCGACACTATTTCAAACTCACTGAGGTCAAAGGTATAAATGTGCACGTTGGGGGCTAGTAACACAAAAGTAACCCAATAATTACTTTTACTGGTAACTAGTTACCTTTATAGTGAAGTAACTCAGTTAGTAACTCAGTAAACTTTTTGGAGAAGTAACTAGTAACTATAACTAATTACTTTTTCAAAGGAACGTGCCCAACACTGGTGATCACAGGCATCTGTTAGCTGATGTATCAGAGCCTCTGAACACACCGGCTACTCATTAACGATTCATCAGCATTTATCAGCATTCTTCACATGTGTCGGAGGAGGCATGTGCTACTTCACCCTTTTAGTGTTGGGAGCTTTACTATGAATAGTGTCATTAGCACCCTCTGAAGGACAATCAGGCATTGTTTGTTGGGTAACTAAGCAAACCATGTTGCTGTAAATGACACTGACACAAGAGCTCCTGCAAACATTTAATCATTTTGAGCTGGCAACTAAAAGACAGCATTACAGAGTCTTTGCTTAAACCAGTAAAAAAAAAAAAAACTCTGGCTTTATTTTAAAGAATGTTAGAGTGCCAAAACTAAAGAAATTCAAAATAAATGCTGAGTTTTAAGCATTTTTGTCACTTTAAGGATCGTTTCACTCATTTACAAAGATTTGCTTCTGAAAAGAATAAATGTTAAGGTTCTTTAGATGATGGAAAAGTGGTTCTTTTTTCTGCAACGACCCAGAAAAGAACTTCTCAACCTCTTTATTTTGAAGAAAATCACACACGATTCCAGACAGACTTGTAAAAATTCAGACATGTGCTCGGAACTTGTCAGATTTTGAGACATGACGGAATGCTGATGTAAGGATTGCTGTGGAAGTGTAGCCATACAGCTGCTGGAGTGCAAGACTCCAGGCAAAGCCCCTGAAGACCTGGAGGCTTGGATATCAGCAATGCAACTGCGCTAATGGCTGGTGTGTATAAGGTGTTAGACTGTGAACAAGCTGTGAGCACCTACAACTGCGATTCCCACCAGATTGACACTCGATACCAGTATGAAACGCTTAATACTACAGTACTGCTGGCTTTAATATCAAGTGTTTCTTTTCTTCTCATCACAATATTGAAAAATTAGGCCAAAAGGACGTGAGATTGGATTAGAATGCTCAAGCTGCAGATGCCCTTTCAGGCTTTCCATTCCATTCGCAGGCCAATCTATGAGAAGTGATCAATGCTGCACACTGGAAGCTGCTCTTTTCCACAGGACTGATTCACCCTTTAGCCTCATGACAGAAGGGCTAATTAGAAAGGCACCTTGATTCTCGTGTGGAGAAGAAACGCCGCTCGCAGACACTCTCGCTGAATTCGTTTGACTAATAGGGAGCAGCGATTAGTGGCCGCATGCCTTTTCCTTTCCTCGCTCCATGTAAGGGATCTGTTTCTGCTAGCTGCGTTCACTTTCGCGCACTTCAAAAAGAGAAGAGACCTGAATATAAATGAGCCTCATCAAACCCAAGCCCCCAACTTCACGCAGGCTGCCAGATATGTTTTTTATGGTGTCATTGTGATCAAAATCAGGTTTGCCAGAGGGCTCTCAAAGCAGATGAGTCAGACAGAAATAAATGGCGAGTAAGTTAAGATTTTATGACAAGGCAAGCCGCTCGTCTGCTCGTAAAAGCAAAACATCCAGGACCTGAGGAAAAAAAGTGACCTCCAGAGACGACGGTGCTAAGCACTGTTTTTTTCTGAACCGAGATGAAATGAATCTAATACAAATATAGATTTTTTTTTTCTTTATTATTTTATTTTACGATGATGGAGGGTTTGCTTGAGCTCAAAGTGGCTTAAACTTTCAAAATGGGCCTTGAACTGTCTGTTGTATTTATATATATATATATATATATATATATATATATATATATATATATATATATATATATATATATATATATATACCTATGGTGTATATTTACTGTATGTTGAAAAACATATAGTTATATAGTTTTAGGAATGGCATGGAAAACCAAAAAAAAAAAAAAAAAAACATTTTTTGTTCCACACAAAGAAAAATGTAATAAATCGTAAAATTGGTAAAGAAACTTTAAAATAAGACTACCTTTATAAAGGGTTCATAAATGCTTTATAAATGAGATTATTCACTATTTTTGATTAGGTGGTAAATGCCTTAAAAACCTTTGATTAGCAGTTACAACACATCAGTTGAAAAGGCATCAGTGATTTGTTTTTTTACTTAGTCATTTAATTCAACTTAGTCATTTAATTTCTAGTGAATAGTTAAACATAATTACAAATATACAGTATTATTAAAACAGGTTTAAATGATGACTGATGGAAAACACAAAGTAAGATCAGGATCTAGAAAGAGCTGAGATTTTACAGAATAAATAAGTGTGGAATCACTATTTTGCAAATCAGCTCACTGTTGCCATTTTTATTTGTATTGTTACATATTTATTAATGGCTTACTAATGGGTTTTAAAGTATTTGCAACCTTTTTAGTCAATATTAATAAACCCATTATAAAGGTAGTCTTATTATAAAGCGTCACCGAACATATAATACCAATAAAAAGTTTGGACTTTCTCACTACATTGTAGATTAATATTAAAGACTTAAAACCTATGAAGAAACACATACTGTATGCAGTTAGGTAGTAGACAAAAAAACACAAATGTGTTTGGCTTCAAAAAAATATCTGACATAAAAACCCAAACCCAGGTGGTTTGGGACAAATTGGAGCTCAGAGTGAAGGAAGGAAAAGCAGTTAACAAGATCTCAGCACCTCTAGAACTCCTTTAAGACAGTTCATGAAGCTGACTGAGAGAATAATGGGGGAATTTAAAGTTGGCATCAAAGAAAAAGGTGTTACTTTAAAGAATCTAAGGTACAAAAATGATTTTCCTTTTTTTTTTTTAAATGTTTACTTTATAATTGCATATGAGTTCAGTTTTGGTGTCTTCAATATTAATCTACAATGTAAAAAATAAAAAAAAAAACATTACATGACAGGGGGTGTGTCCAAACTTTTGTAACTAAGGTAATGTATATAAATGATACAAACATATACTGTACTATATGTGGGAGTTCTTGCGTTGAATGTGGATGCGATTTCTGCCAGAGAATGGTGCTTATTGTCCTCTTCAAACAGGACAATGCTTGTCCACATACTGCTGTATTCTCAAGAGCCTGCCTTGAAGGCATTGCCAGATTTATTCCTGATTAAAAATGTGTGGGAATATGTGAGAATATTGGAGCTGCATGGGATGGATTATTATTACGCAAATACCATTAGGAACCTCTACAACCCCAGACTGAGACATCTGTTACGTTGCATTACACATTTTGTTCTATATGTATTTCTGTATTTGTAGCTTAATATACTGTATACTGCCCATATTAGTCTACATGTAGTCATTTATTATCCCTGGTAACTTTTATCTGCCTACCAAATAGCATTGCAATCCAACACAATCCAAGTTTTTGGATGCAATGAGTGGGGGTTCATATATCAGATTATGTCTACTACTATTTCTACTGGACAAATAAGCAACTATTCTGGCATAAAAATCATAATACTAAACACCCTTACATGACATTATCTACATAGATATTGCTGGTTTAAAAAAATATGTTTTAAAAGTATGTAAAATATCTAAAAAATTCTGGGTGCAGTGGAGCTAAAAAAAAAAAAGACTGGGAAAGCGTGGGCCAAAGTTCGCCACACTTTGGTGATTTCTGCGCTCTAACACTCATACTTAACCTGACAATTAAATAGAGGAAACAGGGGAACGTGTGCAAGATTGGGCAAAGTCACCAAACTGTGAAATGTAGCTCTGGCAGTTCAGTTTAAGAGGGCAAAACTCAACCAATGATGAGTTTAGAGCTGAATTGAAAAATATCTGCAGTCCTGGTGCAGTATTACATTCAAATATGCAACAGCAAAGAGTGCATCAGTGCTGTTTTAATAACTATTCAGTTTTAATAAAACTTTGATGGCTTGATATTTTGTATTTTGACTCAATATTTGGTCATCCGGTTTTTAGGGTGTTCTTGGTGCCATTTTTACATATAGGAAGTTCTATATATAGTTGTATATAGTTCTATTCACTGTATACCAACTCTAACTCTTCACAACTTTACAACTGATGCTCTCAAACACACAAGCACAGCTGTTAACTGAAAGCCTGAAATTCCAGGTGACTCTACCTCATAAAGCTGACTGAGAAAATCCAGCCAAGATGTGCAAAGCTGTCATCTAAGCAAGAGGTGCTACTTTGAAGAATCTAAAACATAAAAACTATATACTAATATTCTGGGCGTGATCATAAATATCATTATGAATAAATGATTAGAATAAGATTGACAGCTTTCTATCAATGACAAATGAAACCATAGCAACGCACCCAGCTTTGAGATAGCAAAGCATGACTTGATTAATATTTAGATTTTGCTTAATATTTGGATCTCGAAGATGGTTGCTAAGCGACAGCTCACCAGCTCATTTTGGTTCTGGTTTCGGTTGCTCAGGCTCGAAGAGAGAGGGCACAGCTACGTTAGCCTTGTGATTGGTCAGGATTGTGCCCAATTGTGTCCAATTGACTCAATTTTAGACAAAGCTATTCGAAATCCAGTTTTAATTAATTAACCCAATTTAACCCATATTAAAGAACTAAATTATCCCAATTAGAAAGAAAATTCATATTTAGGCTTACAGTGGCATTTAGAGGGGCACTTAACAGTCTAATTTTTGCTGACTTGACCCTCAACTCAAATTTGAAAAAGCCTAAAAAAATGTGAGAGTACTTTGGGAGATGCACTGGGTGATGTATGGGTTTAGAGGCAGGGCAGGAGGAAAAGCTGATTGGCTGAGCTGCAACAGCAGCAGTGTGCCTCTAATAGCGGTGAGATGCAGATGGTTAGATGTCAGCAGGGGGATGGTATTATTGATTGACTGATCTGTATATTGTGATATGTCAGTGTACTTTGGTACTCGCCTGTAGCACAGTTGAACCTGTGAGGGCGCTGCAGAGGCGGAAATTACCACAGTAAAAGCATTTTTTTTTTAAAGTTTGGGAATGGTTTATGACAATGAAAAGCAGGCCTGGTATGTTTTATTACTTCCAATGAAAACATTTTAGCTATTACTGAAAAAAAAAAAAAAAAAAAAAAAATATATATATATATATATATATATATATATATATATATATGGTTTAGGGTTTAGTGGCTCTTTAAAGAACCTAAAGTGGTTCTAATAAAGCACTGCTCAAATTTGACTTTGAAGTAGGCCTGTCACGATAAAAACTTTTTGTGAAAGATATGTTGTCCCAGAAATTATTGCGATAAACGATATTGCTGGCATTTAAAGACAATTAAATGGCATTAATATAATAATAACATAATATCATTAGGGTATTACACCCTTTTAAAGCCAATAAACTTTCCATTCCTGTTCACACACCTAATTTTGGAACCCGAAAGGTTCCCAGCTTGAAGCAAAGTAGGTTATAGTCATATATACATACACACACATATATACTGTACATATATAAACACACATGGCAAAGTGCAGAGACAGGAAAACCGTAGGTCCACTCCATACCGTGACGCGCAGCACCGGTCTGTCCCAGCTGTACCGCATTGGACAGGCATAAAGACCCTGCCTCAGCCTCACTCGGGAGATGCGCTGATGGTGAGAGGAAGGTTGAGGCAACACAAACCTAAGAGACACTCAAGTTAAGCGACTAAAGCCACACTGGGCCGTTATTATGTTTCTTTAAGTTTATTTTGGGTGTTGATGGATGGCATTTTTTTCTGTGTGCTTCCACACTGCCAGGTCACATGGCCACACCCACAGTCACAATATATGTAAGTGAATTTTGTAAGTGCAGACACAATGGATGATATCACGATTATTAAAATGATTAAGGTCATGTCCATTTATTGAATGATGTCGATGTCGATAATGTAATTATAGTGACAGGCCTACTTTGAAGTACTTTTATTATTTTTATTTTTTTTATTAAGAAAAAACATTAAATCCTGACCTAAAGGAAAAGTTTTTCATACATCTAAAATGTATGAAAACACTCCCACACACTCCACACACACAAACAGGCACCCACACACACACACCACCTCCCTTCTAAGAATTAGCTTTGGGACTCAGTCCATCAAACGCACACCTTGCTGGGTGGCAAGTAATTTGAGCTGTGCTGGCAGGTGCTTGAGGAATACAAGGCGGGCTGTAAAGCATGTCAATCTGCTAATATCTGTTATGGCAAGCAGCTGCGTCTAAAGGACAGCGAGCAGAACATGCAGCGTGAACAAAGGAACACAGCGTGCTCGGGGAAGTACACTCGTGGAGTGGGTGAACCTGTGGGCTTTGATTGGGCGAACGCAGGGAACCGGTTGAGCTCCAGAAGCCTGGAACAATTAGAGACCTGTCTGCGTCTGAATTTGCATGACAAGCAGCGTGCTGTCTCCCCCCTACCACCACAAACACACACACACACACACACACACACAGCCCGACATGCGCACTTTCCCCCCAAACTTATTGAATCAGGTAGCACGAGGCAGCCTGACTGAGGCAGAGGAAATCAGGAAATATGCAAGTTGTGTGTGGTGTGTGTGTTTACAGTAGAGAGGCATTTTATACCAGTGCTGAACAACAACAATAGTCAGATAACAAATGAGGAAGTGAGGAGAGGCAGTTACTATTAATGCAGATGTGTTTAGAGTGAGGCAGGCCGAGCGCGTTTCTCCAGAACTGATCAGTCAGGACACATACAGTAACTGCTTGTAGGCATCAAAACAAAATATTGAAGCATATATTGAGAAATTTCATTTTATTGCAAAAGCATTCCTAAACTTTACTCCAAATGTCTAGCATGTATATTCCCAATATTATGCTCAAAAACATATATTTGACATTATTACACAAAATGTTTTTTTAAAACTTTGACATCATTTTAAAATCTGACCGTTGTATTTTGCATATTTATGATGAATGGGCCAGTAAAAATGGACCTGAAATTAAATCACTTTCCACTGACTTCCACTGATAATAAATAACATTTATCAAGTGTTTTTTTTTTTCTTCCCCTGGGGCGGTACTGATGAGAGCCAGTTTCATCATATCGTTTGATGGTCTTTGTGATTGTGCTTGAGGATACTTTTAAAAGTTCTTGTTTATTTATTTATTTATTTTTTATTCTAAAAGTATTTTTTGTTTAGTTGTGTTTAGTTGTTTAGTCTAATATGGATTAGAACTACTATATATATATATATATATATATATATATATATATATATATATATATATATATATATATATATATATATATAGTATATATATATACCTAAATGTAAATATATATTTATATTAGTGGTGTGTAAAATTAAAATACTAGTATATACTTGTATGTTTGTGGGGAGCTAAAGCCAAAGTGGGGTTTTGGAATAAAGAATGCTATGCTAAATTGGATATTGGTTCGGTTGGTTATAAGGATTGTAAGGATTTCTGAATTAAAGCTTATTTTTCTGAGTATAAAAGAGTGTTTTAACACATGTAGTTGTGAAAGTTTCTATGGTCCAGATCAGTTGATAAGTTTGTTTAGTTTGGTTTCACACAGGCATAAACCTAATCGCATCAAAACGTGCACCAATAAACCACATGAGCACATTGTATGCTCTGATTGGGGCAGAGCAAATTATGGCAAAAGCTGGGGTCAATTGCGTAAAAATAATAATAATGCATTACTTATTCCAAATGAATTGCATGTGATAACCCTTTAACGTTGACAGCCCTAAAATAAATATATATATAGTATAACATGTCGCCTTTAATCATCTAATATATCATCTTACACTTAGAATTTACAGCTTGAGAGATACCATATCGTTGCTGTCCAATGAAAAACAAGCGTCTCCAAAACAGCAACTTTACAGGAGAGAAAAAAAAAACCCTCTTAATGTTCAATGGAGGTCAATGTAAAAAGAGTTTATTTCAGGTCATTTTGAAGAGTTTCTATTGGTCCGTTCATCAGGAAATTTTGGAACAGTGTAAGGGACAGTTTATTTGTTCAAATTATGTACTATCACCTAAAAATCCACAAAATTTGAGATACTTATTATTATTATTTTTTATTGGACAGTAACGATATTCACTTCATCTTTCTGTGGTTTCATGTAATGGCTAATTAGTGTATTAAATATCCAATACACAACAAACACCTTCATTTGCTTTAATACAAATTACTGTACCTTATACTGTATTTAATATAATCATCTCCGTTATCCAGTCTGTGTGAACCTGCATTAACACAGCTTCTGAAAGAAGACTGAGAGAATGAGTGATTCTGTGTAAAGCCTGGATCTTCAGAGAAACGCTCTGGGACTTCTGATGAGCACGGTCTGCAGGACTCTCAGTGTTTTGTGTCACTTTATGTAGAAAGGCAGCACTTTTACAACAAGCTGTCCCCAGCATGGCACAGGGACACCAGGACCCATACAGATCACTGCAGGAGCCCTGTGTTAGTCCTGCTGTCACATCCTGCAGCATCCTGAGCGTCCAGCAGCAGGCTGAGCTTTCAGGAACGGGTAAGTATTGAAGTCCAGGCTATACATCTAAACCTGACTGATTTACAGAACTGCAAATGCCAGTGTCTCCACTGCAGGCACTGTTCCGTGTGCCCGTTCTGGGTCCAATATAATGATCTGCATATCTGCTTTCACATTATTTAAATTATATAGAAAAATGGGTACCACTTTAAAATAAGCCTACCTTTATAAAGGGTTTATAAATGGTTAACAATTAGTTTATTAATGGTTACTAATTAGGTTGTAAATGCCTTAAATATTATTAATAATCAGTTATAACACATACGTATAAAGGGCAACAATATAGATGGCTGTGGGATCACTATTTGGCAAACAACAGGTCATTGTTGCCCTTTCTACATATGTGTTATAACTGATTATTAATGATTTTTAAGGCATTTACAACCTAATTAGTAACATTAATAAACTAATTGTAAACAATTTATAAACCCTTTATAAAGGTAGTCTTATTTTAAAGTGGTACCAAAAAATGGTTAAATGGTAAAGATAAATAATTCTTAAAATATGTGACAGAAACGTTAAACTTAAAAAGTTTAACAAATATTACTTTTACAAAAATGTTTCTTTATGCAACCAACACCAGATCTTCTGGAGCATTATGACATGAATTCCCTTTTTTAGAAGGAACAAAAATTGGGAGCTTGGGAGTCTCTATGGTTATAGCAAACTTAAATTTCACTTTTGACTAGTTTTGATGTGTTTTAGAGTAAGAAAGCACCCAAAAGGTGCAAGGTAGGAGGAGGTCTCCACCAGGAACTAGAGATGAGAACCTCATCCTGATTAATCCAGTAAAAGTGATCTAACTTTGACCTTCTAAAAGAAGGCAACAAGTAAAATTAAAATTGGTGTGTAAAATAAAAAAAAACCTAGTATATACATGTATTTTTGAGGGGAGTTAAAGCCAACGCGGGGTTCTGGAATAAAGAATGCAAGATAAATTGGATATTGGTTCGATTGGTTGTAAGGATTGTAAGGATTTCTGACTTAAAGCTTATTTTTCTGAGTATAAAAGAGTGTTTTAACACCTGTAGTTGTAAAAGTTTCTAAGGGCTGGATCAGTTGATGAGTTAGTTTAGTTTGTTTGGTTTGGTTTCACACAGGCATAAACCTAAACGCACCAAAATGTGCACCAATAAACCATGTGAGCACACCGTCTCCTCTGATTGGTCAGAGCTGTCTGGTGTGGTTGCAAAAATTTTAACATGCTTTTAAACACAGTGTTTTTTTATTGGGACGTGCAGTGCAGATGCGAGCAGTGAATGCAGCACATTACTCCATGTGTAAACAGCATGGAGCAGCATGCAGTTCATAGCAGTATATTATCTGGCTTATATATACAGTATCAGATTAAACTGCAAAATTAAAAACAGCAGTTTAGCTCAATTAAAAATAACCTCATCCTGATTAATCCAGTAAAAGTGGTCTAACTTTGTAAGGCAACAAAAAAAAAACACTGTTAAAAAACTCATATGTTTACAACAACAAGAGTGTATGAATATACAGTATTAAGAATATAAACAGCTAAATATACTTAAAATAAATATTCTTGAATATGTACATATTTCTAATTATGACTCACTGGTATGCCTTATTGTATTGGGCATACAGTAGATATGCCATGTATTATTATATGAAAGATAAATAAGTAAATAAGTTATACATAAATAAGTAAGTAAGTAAATAAGGTATGATTTGGTATGGAAAGGTGCAATAATCAAAAAAAGGATCTTTGCAGAGCATTGCAGCCTTTAAAAAGTTTCGGTAACACTTTCTATGAATGTCATCTCTATAAGACTCTATAAACATATTTATAACACATTATAATGCATTCATAAGGCATAATAAACATGGCTATACATATTTATAAAACTTTATAATTCATCATAGCCATGTTTATTATGCATCATGAACTGTGATTATAATGCAATAATAGCTGTGTTTAAAACATGTTATACATCAATACCAAGAAACTCAGTCCCTGCTTGTAGACTGTATCATGATTAAAACAGCTTCCAATTTATAAACACACCCCTTAATAATCCTATAAAAATATTTTTTACCATTCATGAATTATACTTGTCTTGAATATAACATAAGTTATAGTTAATTATAATGTATTATAACAGGTCTGTAAAGTGCGCTGTAAAGTGACAGACTTTCATTGTGGGACTAGATTTTTGACGATAGATATATACTATTTTAACATGTATGTCATAAGCATAGCTTATAATGTATTATGATCACAAGTCATAATGCTTAATAAACATGGCTATAATGGGTTATGCATTTTTATAAATATTTATAGCCATGTTTATAATGCCTTATGAATGCATTATAATATATTATGAATGTAGTTATAAAGTCTAATAAAGATGACACTCATACAAAGTGTTACCAAAGTTTCTTCTCCCTCAAACAGGGTTGTTTATAGAACCGAAATTAATACTTTTTTTGGCTTCTTTGCTAAAAAAAAAAAATGCTTAACACACCTTTAATTTTGAGTGTAGCTCAACTATAAATTCATCATTAATTTTTTTCGAGCAGATATTACTGATTCATCATTTCCAGCAGACACAACGATTCAACACCTCCTCATTTGATCATTTGTTCTGCGCAACAACTGGAATCGAATCCGCCGTTGTGAAACAACAGATGCATGCTTTCGGTTAGCCGGGAAATGTCGAATTAATATGCAAAATCAATCAGCAAATGTGCTCAAAAGCCACGAAAGCCACAGTGGTTTTAATCACCAGCTCCCTGCCATATGACAAGTTCCCTATAATGCGATATTAATCTCCAGCGTTGACCGCTTGTTCGCTTTCGGCGCGTGGGAATTTCTGAAGCGTTCAAATCTCTCACGCGTAGAGCAGAGAGTAGAGTCTGGAACTCAAATTGAATGCGATTTTCGTCTAAAATGTTTGGTCAGTTTTTTGCCTCTGGATCTGGAACGCTGGCGATGCATTATCGATGAAGCTGGCGGATTTGATTTGCGTGGCTGTCTCTGCCAGTTCTGACCCCGAAAGAGAAAACCAGTCGCACACCAGCACCTCTTTTAGAATAGGCAGGAGAAGATGAAATTCTCATGAAAAGATTGTCAACGCATAATATAATTACCACAATTAATTACCATGTAATAAACTATGTAATTACACTATTACACACTTAAATTTTTGACACTTAAGCAAAACTGTAATAACTCTCTTTTAAAATTGTAGTAGTAATTATAGTAGTTATGAAGTTTGTTTTTTTCATAGAAGGTCTAAAGTCTTGTTGACTAATCAAAATGTGCAAAATGTGGAAAACACCAACAAATCATCCAAACATCCAAATGTTCTAAAGAATAAAGGTTATGATAGAAACTAAGACATTAAAGTTCTATTTGTGATTTTACTTGATATAGAACAGGTAGTCAGCATCATTTTCTATTTTCTATTATATTTAAAATAATATTTTTTTTTAGACTTTGGAGATTATCTTAAGCAAAAGCAACAGCAAAGTATTGGAATTGAATCGAATTACAATTAATTAAATTTTAACACCTGTAAAATTTTCTAACTTAGGTTTAAATTCTTAGCATTGAAACACTTGGGCAGAAGTCAGAAGTGCAGATGTGTGAATGCATATAAATTCTACAATTAATTACTGTGTAATAAATTATGTAATCACATTATTACATACAATTTTAACACTTAAGACTTAAAACTGTAATTACTCTCTTATAAAACTGTAGCAGTATATAATAATAGTAATAAAGTTTAGTCTTGATGATAAACAATCCATAAACAAGCCAACCAAAACCCAGTAATTGTCCCAAATCATCATGATCATGATAGAAACTAAGACATTAAAGCTTCTATTTGTGATTTTACTTGATAGTGAACAGGTAGTCAGCATCATTTGCTATTTTTCCAATAAGAAAAATATATTTTTTAACACTTTGGAGATTATCTTAAGCAAAAGCAACAGCGAAATCTTGAAAAGTGTCTTGGAACTGCAGATTTTCGAATTCTAATTAATTAATTTTTAATACCTGTACAGTTTTCTGTGTTAGGTTTAAATTCGTAGCATTGAAACACTTGGGAAGAAGTCAGAAATGCAGATTGTGAATGCATATAATTTCTACAATTAATTAACGTGTAATAAACTATGTAATCACATTATTACATACAATTTTAACACTTTCGACGACTTAAAACTGTAGTAACTACCTTATAAAACTGTATATTCGTATATTATAGTAGTCATGATATAGTAATTTAGTCTTGATGATAAACAATCCATAAACAAGCCAACCAAAACCCAGTAATTGTCCCAAATCATCATGGTTATGATAGAAAACTGAGACATTACAGCTTCTATTTGTGATTTTACTTGATACTAAACAGGTCATTTTGAGTCAGTGTAATTTTATATTTTCTTACACTGAAAAAAATGAATTCTTAGAAGTCCTTAGTAACTACCTACAGCAACAGCAAAAGCTTAAAGTAATTCTCTTAAGTACCGTTCAACACAATCAAAACATAATCTCAATACTTTAAGTGCATTTAAGAGCATTTAAGTTAAATAAAATCATATTTCCTCTTTTTTTAGGTTTAAACTCTCAGCATTGAAACACCTTTGTAAAAGTTAGAAATTCAGATTCTCAACAAACACATACTATTATTAAGTCAACTTAGTAAATAACAACATAATTAATCTATATACTGTATACAACAGTATAATTACTAGGGGTGTCACGATTTTGATCTTTCATTGAAATCGATCAAAATTATGTCATGGTCTCGAGCCTCGAAGTCAAAAAGATGATTGACGATCCCTCCCTCTAAGCTACGCAACCACACGCGCACTAGGTAAATGTCGCGGCACACTGTAGCCGACGCCGCAGACATTGTGACTGCTCAAAGAGCAGCTCTTTCTCCAGAGAATGTGGACTTTCTCATCTTCTTAAAGAAAACTTGAAAATATAAAAATAACAGTTGTTTTGTCTAGCATCAAATATGTTAATAGTTTTGGTACCTCAAGGAGCATCTTTCTGTCAGATAAAGTTAATAATATATCTTTGTTAAAGAAAAAAACTTCTCATTCTCAGGGACCGAGTCCTATTTTTCATGCTTAGCTGTTATAGTAGGATAGAGGTCAGTTTGTTAAGGCTCTAATTGTTCTATTATTTTGTACATGACTGTTCCTGTATTTTTTATTATTTATTTTGTTATGTTGCACATTGCTGTTTTAATAGTGCACACTGCTGCTACCAAAAAAAAAAAAAACACTAGATGGCATTACATATATATATATATATATATATATATATATATATATATATATATATATATATATATATATATATATATATATATATATATATCTTAATTAAATTATTTAAATTTGACCATTAGTGCCATTAGTGTGGTGTATTACAGATCACTTGTATCAGTTTGCATCACTTATATCAAGCCCACCTTTTAAAATAAGATATTGTAAATTTGATGAATCAAACCAATGACTGACCATAGACTAATCTAAAAAGAAAAAAGCAAAGATAATGAAATCGAATCGAGGATTTATAGAATCGTGACACCCCTAAAAATTACAACTGAATACTTGAGCAAAAGTGCGTGGGAATTTGAAATAGAAGCGTTCAAATCTCTCACGCGTAGCGCAGAGAGTAGAAGAACGGAGAACGGAACCCAAATTGAATGCGATTTTAATCTTGTTTGGTTTATGTTTGGTCAATTTTTTGCCTCTGGATCTGGAACGCTGGCGATGCATTATCGATGAAGCTGGCGGATTTGATCTGCGTGGCTGTCTCTGCCAATTCTGACCCCGAAAGAGAACCGGCCGCACACCAGCACCTCTTTTAGAATAGGCAGAAGAAGATCCCTGGCTGTGAGATGCCAGCTCATGCTAGATAATGGCTACTGAAGGCTCTGCGGGGCCGGGCTCCTCATAAAGGCTGTTGTTGAAGAGAGTGAGCTTTTACAAGACGAAGGAAGAGTGGCCACTTCAATAAATCTCACAGCGGACCACATCGCACTTTTATCTGCTTTAGCCGGCCCCGTAAACACTTCACTCTGCCGTAATGGTCCCACTTACGAGACTGCAGAGCTGCATCGCATACAGGGAGAAGAGAAGAATGGATCATTAGAGTAGTTGGGGACCAGTCGTGAAACTTCTACATCTTAATCCCTCATAATGTATGATTCTCTAATGCATACAGTACATAATGAGTTCCTTCACACCTGTCTCACAACTCCAACCGTGATTTACAACCCAAAAAATGACTCATTTACTAATTTAATAATTTGGCAACACTTCCTATGAACTCTGTATTCATAATGCATTATAAATGCATTCATAATGCATTACATGACATGCATCATACCTTATAATGATTGTAATGTGCCTGTATAATAGCTCTTAAGTACATTTTACAAGCACAAAGTACTACAAGAATAAAGATGTAAAAAGAAAGGGCTTATAATGCCTTATAATACCTGTTCATAAGTACATTGTACAATGTAGTGATGTAATGCAGTAGAACACAGATTTGGTATAGTTTGGTGTAATGCATTATGCAGCAATGATTTCTCATATTGAGCTCATATAAAAAAAAAAGTTTGTAACACATTATAAATCCTTATATACAGTCATTATTGGCTTTAAGTGAAGTGAGTTTTCATATATTTTTCATATATTTTTTTTAAACATGTCAGTTTTTAAAAGTCAGTAATGACTGTATATAAGGCTTAATAATGTGTTATATACTTGTATAAAAGCTTAATTTGAGAAATAGCTGCATATAATAATGCATTATACAAACGTATAGCAAATCTGTGTTATAGTGCATTACAATACGACATTGTACAACGTCCTTATGAACAGATATTATAACTCCTTTCATTGAAAACCCTTACGCTTGTAGTTTATAATGTGTTATGAATAGTAATTAGTAATTCCAGTAGTTAGTAAAAAAAAAAAAAAACTGAAGTGTGGGCTTACACAGAGGGTCTAAGGTGTTATTGACCAACCAAGATAAGCAAATTGCCTTGCATATTATTACTTTATTAATTCTAGTAGAGTAGCTACTGTGAATAAAATGTGAATCCCACAGGGCTCTATTTTAAGGCCTATTAATATAACTACGCCAGTAATAAAAAAGTTATGAAATAGTTATGGAAATTAAAAACTTAAGTGTTAGCTTACAAAGAAGGTCTAAAAGGTTAATAAGCAACCAAGATGTGCAAAACATCTAACACACAATCCAAAAAGTCTCTAAATTAGAAAGTCATGATAGAAATCAAAGACACTAAAGTTTCAACTCACTGTCAGACCTGAAACTGAACAGGTAGGCAGTGTAAGTTTCAAATGTGGAAAAAAAAAGTGAGATTTCAGAAATTATCTACAACAAAAGCAAAAGCAAAATCGTGAAAAGTATCTTGGAACTGCAGATTTTTAGAATTTTCAAACTCCAATCAATTAAATCTCAATCATTTTTATTTTTTACATTTTTGGTTTAAATTCTTAGTATCTGACAGAATGCCAGAAATTTAGATTGTCAACGCATAATATAATTACCACAATTAATTACTTAATAATTACTTAATTATTATTACATTAACTATGTAATAAACTATGTAATTACACTATTACACAGAATTTGAACGCTTAAGCAAAACTGTAGTAACTCTTTTATAAAATTGTAGCAGTAATTACAGTAGTTATAAAGTTTTTTTTTTTTTTTATAGAAAGTCTTGATGACTAATCAATATGTGAAATATGTGTAAAACACCAACAAATCATCCAAACATCCAAATGTTCTAAAATATAATGGACATGATGGAAAACTAAGACATTAAAGCTTCTATATGCGATTTTACTTGAAACTAAACAGGGAGTTAGTGTTATTTTATATTTTCTAATATAAAAAAATATTTCTTCAGAAAAAGCAACTGCAAAATCTTTAAAAAATATATATCTTGGAACTACAGATGTTCGACTTCCAATCAATTAAATCTCAATACCTGTAAAATGTTCTATCTTAGCTTAAAATTGAAACACTAGGACAAAAGTCAGAAATGCAGATTGCCAATGCATAATTGTATAACATAATTTCTACAATTAATCACTAAGTAGTTAACTATGTTATCACATTATTACACACAATTTTAAAACTGTAGCAACTCTCTTTTAAAACTGAAGCACTAAATATAGTAATTATGAAGTTTGGTCTTGATGACAAACAAACAAGCCATCCAAACACAGTAAATGTCCCAAAATACCATGGTCATGACAGAATCCTGAGACATTAAAGCTTCTATTTGTGATTTTACTTGAAACTGAACAGGGGGTCAGTATTATTCTATATTTTCCTAGTCTGAAAACTAATTCTTAAAAGTCCTTAGCAATTACCTACAGCAACAGCAAAAGCTTAAAAAACTTCTTTTGAGTTCCTTTCAAACAATATAATCTTAATACTTTAAGTGCATTTAAGTGGAAGTAAATCATATATTTTCCTATTTTAGTTTTAAATACTTAGCATTGAAACAACTTTAAAAAAGTCAGAAGTAAAAGTCAGAAACCCAGATTCAGCACAGCTAATTTAGACTTTAGAATTTAGACAATTCATTACAATATAATTAAACTCTTTATATATTAAACTCTATGTGTCGTCACTGTCCAATGAAAAACAAGTACTGTATCTCCAAAAAGGCAACTTTACAGGAGAGAGAAAAAAACTTTCAATAGTCAATCAAGTGAAGTCAATGTAAAAAGAGTTTATTTCAGGTCATTTCGAAGTATTTCTATTGGTCTGTTCATGAAGATATTTTGACATAGTGTTTTAGACAATTAGTGTGTTCAAATTCTGTGTTAAATTAACAATCTGCAAAAATGGAGATACTTTTTTTTTATTGGACAGCGACTATTTTGATTACTATCACAAAAACCACACAAACAACAAAACCCAGCTAAAACAGCTCTCTTACCCATGGTGCAGTTGGTGATGAAGAGGGGGTCGTAGGTGGCGGTCTCCTGCTCTCCGGGCTGGTCGTAACTGGATGAGATCCGGAAGGGCTTGTCCCTGGACCCCAGGCTGAGGTGCACCACCGCCCAGCTGCCAAGGAAAGAGAGGAGCAGCAAGATCAGCATCAGAATCAGGCAGCAGGGGCGGCAGAGAGCCCGTCCCCCTCCGGACGGGGTCAGGGAAGGGCCTGCGAGACCCTCTTCCGCCCTGCTCAGCTCGGCCGCTGTCTCGGGAGAGCCGGCGGGGGGTGAAGCCTGGCCTCCCGAGACCAGGCCTTGCCCCTCGGCCATTTTGTGGTCACTGTGTCCGGCGGTGTCGCGCATGCCCTGATGTCGGGGGGCTGTCAGGGCCGGAGGTGGACGCTCTGGCTCTTCAGGCTCTCGGTGGACGAGCTCTGAGCTCAGAGAGATTGCAGAGGAACGCCGAGCTGCTCAGTGATTTGACGTCTGACTGCTTAGCCAGACATCACCTCTCGTAATGTAGTCAATGCTGGAGCTAATTTTATTAAGCAAATTGAGTAGATTTCGCTTTGCCTCCAGGCTACTAACCAATGATTTTACTTCCCCTCCTTCCATCACTGGCTCCCTTCAAGCCCTCCCTCCCACGCTCTCACCCTCGTACTCACCCTCTCTCTCTCTCTCTCTTTCTCTCCCTTTACCCCTCCTTCCTCACCACCCTGTTTATCCCTCATTGTTCACCTGGTTATTGAGGCTTTTTGAGACTTGTTTATGAGATTGTTAGGATTTAAGTGATGTCTGAGTTGCTCAACATGAATTAGAACTGAACCGCATGATGAAAAACATTTTTTCAGGATGCCGTTCTATTAAATAAGCTTGCTAAGTTGACACTCAGTCAGCAAGCAACACATGAGAGGCATATAGAGAGCTTTTATGCTGGACAAACCTTCTACAATTAGGACAGACTAATTAATCAACAACAAAAAACATATACAGCATATGGTAACACAATATTGAATATTAAAAATGTTTAATGAACACTTTTTAACTCAACGCTATCTGTAGCTCATTAACAACATATCAGTGCACTATCAGTAAGTAGATTAGGTAGATGTGCAGTTAATATGTTACATGAAATACACTTAATATGCGATTTCTAACAGGCAAAACTTAAAAAAAAAAAACATAACCCTAACTCTGCCCCAAATCCTTACGTTGACCTCAATCTAAAACCTAAATCTAACCTTCATTCTGACTCTAATTCTAACCTTAACCATGAACCAAAACCTAACCCTAACCCTGGCCCTAAACCTAAGATTAACCGCAACCTAAACCCTAATCCTAACCTTAATTCCGACTCTAATCCTTACCTTAACCACAACATGAAACCGAATCCTGACCTTCATACTGACTTTAATCTTAACCTTAACCTTGACCCAAAACCTAACCCTTACCCTAATCCTAACCTTACCCTTAACCTAGAACCAAATACTCACCTTCATCCTGACTCTAATCCTAACCTTAATCTTGACCCTAAACCTAAACCTAACCCTGGCCCTAATCCTAACTTTAAATGGAACCTAAAACTAAATCCTAACCTTTATCCTGACCTTTATCCTGTATCCTTAACCTTAACCTAAAACCTAAACCTAACCCTGGCACTAATCCGAACCTTATCTGCAACCTAAAACCTAAACCTAACCCTGACCATAATCCTAGCCTAAATCACAATTTAAGACCAAAACCTTTATTCTGACTTTAATTCTAATCTTAACCTTGACCAATAACATAAGCCTAAACCTGGCCCTAATCTTAACCTTGATCTCAATCTAAAATATAATCCTAAACTTTACCCAGACTGTAATCATAACCTTAACCTTGAAGCAAGAATTAAAACTAACCCTGGACTTAATCCCAACCTTATCTGCAACCTAAAACCTAACCCTGTCCCTAATCCTAACCTTGATCTCAATCTAACAGTGAATCCTAACCTTCACCCACACTGTAATCCTAACATTAATCTTGACCTAATACCTAAACCTAATCCTGGCCCTAATCCTAAATTTATCTGCAACCTAAAACCTACCTCTGGCCCTAATCCTAATCCCTAATCCCAAATCCTGACCTTAATTTTGACTTTAATCCTAACCTTAACCTTGACCCTAAACCTAAACCTAACCCTGGCCCTAATCCTAACCTTAACCGCAACCTAGAACCAAATCCTAGCCAACATCCTGGCCCTAATCCTAGTCCACTGATTGTTCAGGTTAATTAATATATACTATTACATTCAGTAAGATATTCTGTAAAAGTCTACTGATTGTTTATTGAACATTTAGAAGATGCTACATTTGTTGTTGAGAGTATGTCGAGGGCATGGAGCTGTAGAGGTTCTTAATTAATGGTGTCCTGTGATAATCCACCCTATGCAGCTTGAATATTCCTGGAGATTTTGAGTTAGGGGATTGTATTTCTGGTGATGTGACTGGACATGGCATAGCATCTCCTCATATTGGTGCAGTATGTGGACGAGCACCGTCCTGTTGGAAAAATGATGTAACATTAAAGGTAGCATATATTTAGCAATACATTAGCAACCACCTAATGGTAGCTTAGTAAATTTAACAATGCCTTAGCAACAGCTTAGCAACCAACTACAACCAAATAACTTGACTCGACTCCAAATCATTACATCATCTTAGCAACCAGCTAACAACACATAAGTAATCAATTCCCAACAAGAGAAACACCATAGTAACCCCTAGGCAATACCTTAGCACCCAAACGCCTACATCACACAAACATGGCTAAGCTGTAATCACAATCAGAGTTTCTGCAGGAACTGCAGTCTTGTTATTGTTGTTGCAGACCTGTTAGCGAGTCTCTCGTCTCAGTGGAGGATATGCGTTATGTCTGATTCGCTCAGCGTGAATTAGAAGTGAGCAGCATGATGGAAAATGTATTTTCAGGTTGGCGTTCTATTAAGTAAACGTGTTGATACTCAGCAAGCATCAAATGAGAGACATAGAGAGCTTTGGTGCGCAGTGGGCGCACTTGAACTTAAATTGGGCTGAATATAAATCAGCAAAAAGTGGATATTTCCCTGAATGCCAAACACCATTTCTGTATACATCATTTAAAGCTCCAATCAGGACTTGAACGAAAATATAAATCAGCACCTTCAAATCCTTCAACACTGTGGACAAACAAGTACGATTTAATATGGATCACAGTTAAACACTGGAAGTTAACCAGGGGGAGGGAATACACACTGATGGTGAGCGAGGAGGCAAAGATGTGTTCAGTATGTTCCAGTTTTATTGAAAGTGAAAAGTTAAAATACATTTTGTGTTTAGTGGAGTAAATAAATAAATAAAAAAAATTATAGAAATTAGCGGTGGGCGATATGGTCCTAAAATAATATGACAATATTTCATAGTATTTTTGCGATAACAATGCTCCTGGCAATATGACATGGAAAGCATTTGATTGATTTTTTAAGAATATACATTGTAAAATATATATATATATATATATATATATATTCAAAAAAATGTCATTCATTTAATTGATATTTAATTTATTTTTAACTCATCATCAGGGCACATCGACTTTTGTGTGTTCTATTAGAGTTTACACGTTGTCAGACTTAAAGGTCAGGTTTTTGTGTTTTGAGTTTAAAGAAGTGGGAATTTGGATTGAGGTAAAATAAACTTGAAACTGAGTTATAGCTTAAACATTTTGCAAATATCAAACATCCCCTTCAATCACCATCAGTGTTTAGTCACTCCCCAGACTACTTTTTCTTGTATATTCTGTTATGTATTACACAAGGTTCGATTTTCAAGCCTTTGTGTTGATGGCTATAAGAGCAAGTTACCATTTGCTGCAACTCTTATAGTCAACATCACTCAACTAACTTAATAAGTAAAACTAGATTACTGGAACAAGTTAATAGTGAATATATAGGCTTTGGACAATGAAACTGAAACACTTGGTTTTAGACCACAATAATTTATTGTCTTGACGGACAGTTCTGGTGGAAACAGGAGAGTTGAGGTGCACTTTGAATTCTGTGGTTTTATGTTTTTTTGGATACAATCCTGGTTAGCACCCTAACATCCCTTTCAGACAGCTTCCTCTTACAGCATCCACAGTTATTCCTGTTGGATGTGGTTAGTCCTTCTTGACGGTATGCTGACATTACCCTGGATACCGTGGCTCTTGATGCATCACAAAGACTTGCTGTCTTGGTTACAGATGCGCCAGCAAGACGTGCACCAACAATTTGTTCTCTTTTGAACTCTGGTATGTCTCCCATAATGTTGTGTGCATTGCAATATTTTGAGCAAAACTGTGCTCTTACCCTGCTAATTGAACCTTCACACTCTTCTCTTACTGGTGCAATGTGCAATTAATGAAGATTGGTCACCAGGCTGCTCCAATTTAGCCATGAAACATCCCACATTAAAATGACAGGTGTATCAGTTTCATTGTCCCAACCCTGTAACTCATGCTAAGAAGTTATCTGTATTTTAAACTTGAATTTCTAAGTTGAAACAACATGTATTATGTAGATAATTTAACTTGTAGAGAGAAGTCCAAAGCCAAATTGGACATAAAGTCATGAGTCAAAGTAAATTGTAAATTCAAATTAATTTAACTTGAAATATTTTTTTTTTGTATTCAAGTTTTTGAGTTAAAGCCCATTTTAGTAGAAACAAAAATGTATTTACTTTTACAGTTATATTTACAGCATGTAGTTGACCTGTTTATCCAAAGTGACTTTTATTTTATTTATTCCTATTACAGAGGTGGAATAAATGTAGTGTTTGGAGTCTTGCCCATGGACTCTTATTGGTGTAGCACAGCATTCAGTCACCTAGAGCAGGAATTGAACCTCAGTCTCCCACATGATCTGGTGGTTAGCTCACCGGCAGGATGTGGTGTTATCCACTGCTCCACACCAACCACACAACAGTAACTTACCAAGACTAACGAAAAAGTTACATCAAAATAATGTATATATAGGTAACAAAAAAAACAATCTAAGTGATGTTAAAGTGCAAAACATTTAGTGCATATTATGCAAACAAAAGCTATTATTCAAAAATACTCTTAAAATAAAACCATACATCATATTATAAAAAGCACAGACTTTTCAATTGCTTCAAAATTGAGTGCAATATTCTTGCAAATTACATGTTTTCAGACACTTTACATATTTTATTTTCAACCAAAATAGAATGTAGTTTAAACAAACTCCACTAAAATGTTTTAAAATCTTTTTAATGGCGCAAAACAAAAGCATTTATTGTTGCATTAATAAACAGCTTGAACCCGTTCTGCTCTCACAGTCACAGTGATTCATGATTGGTCAGATCAGTACTGAGGGAGGGGTATTTTTTTTAGTCGCTGAAAGGCTTTCATTGTTTTATATTTGCATCTATTTTTATTAAAACCACAATTCATTACGCTTTCTCAGGAAGGGAGGGGGGGGGGGCAGATTGGAGAGAGTGGGATTGAATAAAAGTGTAAAATAACTACAGTGACTAAAGGTTCTGCTCCAGGCTATATCCAAGCTCGTATGTAAGCAAGCAAAAGGAAGTAATTTCATTTTTTCATATCATCAAATTAACCTCTTGCTTCTCAGCACAAATGATATTCTGCTGATATATCGTATTTAGAGTAATAACATATTAATTGCCGTAATGCGTAATACGTTATCATTAGAGAGGCATTGTAATGCTCACAGCTGTCAAGCTCTAATTATCTCCAAGAGACTAAACATGCACACAAACCCGCGTACACACACACACACAAAGAACGATAACACACCGTATATACAGCTCTGGAAAAAAAAAGAAAAAAAAAAAAAAAAACAGACCACCTAAAAATGATGGGTTTCTTTGATTTTACGAAATTGAAAACCTCTGGAATATAATCAAGAGGAAGATGGATGATCACAAGCCAGCAAACCAAACTGAACTGCTTGATTTTTTGCACCAGGAGTAAAGGCATACAGTTATCCAAAAGCAGTGTGTAAGACTGGTGGAGGAGAACACGCCAAGATGCATGAAAACTGTGATTAAAAACCACCAGGGTTATTCCACCAAATATTGATTTCTGAACTCTTAAAACTCTTTTATTTGGAATTTGGGAAAAAGTTGTCTGTAGTTTATAGAATCGTAGTTTAAAACAACAATGTACAATTTACTCAAACATATAAAACCTATAAATAGCAAAATCAGAGAAACTGACTCAGAAACTGAAGTGATCTCTTATTTTTTTTTCTTTTTCCAGAGCTGTTTAGGGGGAAATATGAGAAACAGAAACAGATATGTTTTTTTTATGATTGCAGGGATGTTTGATCACTCAATTAAATTAAATCATACTTTTTATGGACATTGGTTACACAAACATGTTTTTTCAACATAAAAATATACATTTTTAGGAAACTACACAAAACCCTTGTGTACTAAAAAACACAACTACAGAACATTCGGTTCTGGTGTAAGAAAATATTAATATGGAATCTTATCGTCAGTCCTGACATTGTCAGTCTGCCTGCTCTATACTCAAACTCCCAGCATGCACTCACATTGGACCTTCCGGACTCTGCTGATCACTTAATGCTATGGTGTTCATGCTCTCCAGGCTTCTGATTGCCCACACCTCTCTGTGTTAGTATAAATACCCCCCTGTTGCAAATGCTCCTCATTAAGAATATTGTTTACTGTTGTTGACCTATTTTTCTGTTTTCCTACTCTTTTTGCCTTGCCCTTTTTCCCTGCTAGAAATCCCGTTTATGACCCCATTTTTTGCCCATCCACTCTCTTTGGTATGTTGGTTAATAAACTTTTCATAAAATATCGACGTGTGTCTACCTCACGTCTGGCTCGCATGACACCTATTGTTTTGCGATAATTTGTTCTGCAATATTGCAGCGATTTTCAAAAAACACAGATTTTTTAAATTTACATGTTAATAACTATTATTTACAAGATTTATTCACATTAGTTTACAAGATTGCAACAGCCATGAGGGAATGACTACACGCTGATGCTGATTTATGTGAGAAGACATGACCAGTAGGTAAATAGCTGTTGTTAGGTGGTTTTAGTCATCAAAGTTGCATTGCACAAATACATATAGTATACATTTAGGCACATAGTTTTAACACCAAGCCAGAAATGCCTCAAACCATCAGTGTGTGGGTGTTTGTACATAAGTATAGTATATTAATACATTGTGTATACATAATGACATTGCAGTGCGTGTTTATATTCACAACTTATTTGATATATCAGACCTGCTTGCATTCTTAGCCATTTATAACAAAAGTGTAGAGAAAAAAAGATGTAGTTTACCCCCAACCCCCAAAATTAATTCTGAAGTTATAATGATTTGGCCCTACAGTGCATTTACACTGTATGGACTGTATGGAAGAATTCTCATTTATTAAAAAAATAAAAATAAAATAATAATAATTGCTATAAAATGAAGTTTTATTGCCTTAAAATAGTCAGTTATACACACTTATTTAACATTAATGACTACAGAGAGAGTTTGATGCAGAGTTTGTAATTATTTGCAATTTTATTTATTTAAATGCATTTAAGACTATGACAATAATAATCTAGGTAAAAAATAAAAAAATAAATAAAAAATAAACACTTTGTCCCAACCTGGCCTCGTGCTTGTGCGTGGTGTTAGAAAAGAAATGGATAAGTGCACAGGAAATAAAACACAGCTAGCCCTGAGCAACCAGTCCTAAAATAGCAGGAAACAGGGCTGCAGTTCTGAAAGGCCACAAATCCTTCCCGGCAAAGAAATACACGGCCAATAAAGAAGAGCCCTGGGAGGTTTAAAATACCTCTTTTGGGTAGGACAGCCAGTGGTGTCACTCCATATGACCTTTCTTCACCATAACTTTTCACAACAGTGAGATGAATGCACTGCATATAGTCAATTTTAAAATAAAATGACCCAGAATAAACACGTATTTGCACCCATAAAGAAGAAAAATGGTATCAGGAAGAATACACTTTTAAAAATGTACACTGGTATGGTCACTTATGGTTATATTAATTAAGCTACATATTCGGTGTGTAATGCATGTGTAGCACTGCAATATGCCAGGCATCTTGGCATTAAGTTGTAGAGGTTCCTAAAGGCATCTTGCTGGCACATCTGTGACCAAGAGAGCAAGTCTTTGTGATGTATCAAGAGCCACGGTATCCAGGGTAATGTCAGCATACCACCAAGAAGGACCAACCACATCCAACAGGATTAACTGTGGATGTAAGAGGAAGCTGTCTGAAAGGGATGTTCGGGTGCTAACCCGGATTGTATTCAAAAAACATAAAACCACGGCTGCCCAAATCACGACAGAATTCAATGTGCACCTCAACTCTCCTGTTTCCACCAGAACTGTCCGTCGGAACAAAAAAATTATTGTGGTCTTAAACCAGGTTTTTCGGTTTCATTGTCCAACCCCCCTGCACTGTATCTCAATCTGACTCAAGATCAAGTTTAACATCACCTGTTAAAGTAACATGCAGACTAATTACTGCGTTCATTTTCCGAGCTAATGGATTCTTAGGCTAATATTATGAAAAGCATAGTAAGATAAAGAAGGGAAAAGCTCCTCAATCCTCTTTCCCTTTTACACCGTGATAAGCATCTGCGCTTCTCCGCAGCACCTCAATTAAACGTTTTGATCTAATTAATAGCGTGTCCTGTGGGACTTCCTCCGACCGAAAATAAAAATCTCTCATGCGAGCGTTATTAACACGACTAATAAGCACTGCCGCAGATACCGTTTTTCATTATGATTCTCATTATAACTCATACCATTATTCCGACTGACTCGGCCGAGGCTGGCCTTGCAGCATGTGTGCTCTCACATGGACGCTCGCCCATTACAAAATAATACCCTTCAATTCCTGCGCACGGATCAGCGCCGGCCAAAGCCAATTCATCGCTCGTGTTCCATCAACTGTCTCAAATTTGGTTAATCTCTTCTGGGCGCTACGGATGGGCCGTGCTTTGTTTGGATTCAAGCTCAATTTTTAAGGTCAGTGCGGTCACTCTGAAATACGCCTCTGTTTACTGTGGTGTTCATTTACATGTGCAACATCAATCTACTGCCACAGAGAGACGGAAACGCTATTTAATGGATCGCTTTTCTTCTACCAAACGACTCTTTCGCTTCTTACTTTTGTGTGATGTAAACGTTAAAGTGATGAGTGATCAGTCAGTAAAGGCAGTGGTTAAACCTGCTTTAAAAAAAACAGGCTAACCTTCAAAAATCAAAAATAATCAAAGCAATGATTAGGAAGCTAATTTAAGTTGGTGTGGTGCAGCGGATAACACCACCACCTACCAGTGAGCTACCATATGTTTGTGGGAGATTGGGGTTCAACTGCAGGTCTGTGAGACTGAATGCTGCACTACACCATTTAGAGTCCTTGGGAAACATTGGCCTAGGTCTGTAATAGGAATAACCCATTGGATAAGAGCATCAGCTAAATGCTGTAAATGTAATGTAACCAACCAATCAGTATTACTGTAGAACAGGGGTGTCAAACTCATTTTGGCCGAGGGCCACATTGGCATATTGGCTGTCCTCTGAGGGCCAGATGTAACTTATAAATGTAATAAAATGTAACCAAATGTAATATATGTAAATGAATGTAATTACTCCTTAATGTTAAATAACTCTCAATATATTATTTATTCAATCAAATATTACAGTTGCATGGAAAAAATGTTTGCTTGTTGCTCTATTAACATAAATCCTTTTAATTTGTCATGTCATGAAATCCAAAAACTCCATCAATCAAGAACCAAACTATTCAAGTGAATAGAAATGACATCAAGTTATATTAACTTTGAAATTATTAACTGAAATAAGGCTTAATAAATATAAAATCAAAAATTGTGAGCTGTTAAGAACATAGCATTTCCTCAGATTTAGCAGTTCCTCATCCAACCACTAGTGGGAGCTGCAGCAGCAGCACCACAAGTCCGCAGTCTTTACTGAGTCAGAGCTACAGCCCAGCCACGGGCTACAGGGCTCAGCTCAGCCAGTCTGGAGCGTTTTTACAATTTTTAAGTTCTTCTGTGTATGAAATAAAGATTTTTGTAACCGAATAATACAGCTCTCTACAGTTCATCTTTCAGCCCAATCAGCTAACAGCAGCCGTTTAGAGCATGAGTCACTGCTGGGATTACATTATAAACAGGTCAGTTATCGCGCTGCTAACCTCAGGATGTTTATAACTACGGAGTTTAGTGGACACACCACGGCTGCAAGGTTAGACTGTTGAAGGCTACTGAAGACTATTAAAGGCTATTGGAGGTTATTGAAAGGGTTATTGAGGGCAGAAATTAGTAAAGGCTGGTTAGATAAGTGATTCACGTCCTCGTACTTTGCTGCGGTGAAACTGCGACTAGCGCTGTCCCAGTGATGTTTATTAACGTCATTAAAACAGATTTTGTCAGCTATTGTCTTATAAATATTTACACAGAACTTATATCTCTCCTAAAAAGCGTTTATTTTGGTCAGTAACACTCTTCGTAACACAAAAGGCATACCGGTCTTTCGCCTTGAAGCACAGCCGTCCGTCTGCATCAACTTCTCTTTTTCTGGACATTATGGGATAAACATTTATATGTCTCAATTCCACCCGCGAAGTTACACCTTCCCTCCGGCAGGGTTTCCACATCAATGACTACACTGCCGTGTAGTGGCAGTAAGCCGTAACTTTGCGGGTAATACAATCGACAAGCATTGTGGGAAATGTATTTTTTGGTCAAAGAACGCTTCTGACTTATTTATTATAGACACTAAGATCTTACAAGCTCTCGCGGGCCACATAAAAAGACGTGGCGGGCCACATTTGGCCCGCGGGCCTTGTGTTTGACACATGTGCTGTAGAAGGTGAAATGGCACTACAAAGCTTTATAGCATGCATAACAGTAGTTTAAACTATGGAATGGTCAAGTTTTGGTTTTATTTATTAAGCTACACATACAGCACGTATGAGAGTAATGCATGTATGTATAATGCAACATGTGTAACATCTCAGCATGAAGTAGTAGAGGTTCCTAATGGTGTCCTGCAGTAATCTATCCCATGCACCTCAAAAGAGGACATTCTATACATGTTTTCCCACAAGATATAATAGGTCTATAGGTTATATAAAACATGTTCCTGAAGTTCTTAAAGCACAAAATATCTCTCAAATAAAGAGATCTCACAATTTCTACTGTTCAAGTGTTAGTTCCTTTCAGATTGAGCCGTTTAAGGGCTCTGTCACTTTTATGCAAATTAGCTCTTGCTGGGTATGCCCCATGTTTTTCGCTGAACATTGACCACATGTTAGTGTTAGCTTGTGCTAAATGGCAAAACACAAACAAAGCTAGTGTATGCTTAACTGTGATAGAATCACTATTTTAAAGTATTTACATCTCCTATATCTAATCTATCATCTAAGTTATCATACCTGAGTCTTACACAGTTAACTGGCTAAACTGTATTTATTTTGATTAATTGTTATATATATATATATATATATATATATATATATATATATATATATATATATATATATATATATATATATATATATATAGTTACTCATCATTCCTGAGACTTACATTAATTAGTCTAATATTTTCTTGTGGTCTGTGATTAGCCATACACTGAAAATATTGCAAAGCCAGTCAGCGTTAGTTAGCTTTTAGCTTAGCACAGAAACCTAGTCTTTAGTTTATTGCATACTGGTTTTAAGCTTATTCAATTATTTTAAGAAGAGTACATGTTAGGGCACATTTCAAAGAAGTTTAAATGCGTATATGAGTTTTTGCATTTGTGCTCAGTATAAACATTAAAAACCATAGTCAGAGTATAAATGGTCATAACTTTTTAACATTTTAGGGTCAGATTTTAAGCCTAGTAGTAGACTATGGGCACTAATTTGTCAATCTATCGCGCACTGGTCAATTGCAGATTGTGCAAACCTGGGTGTGTTTTGAGCGTAGTGGGAAATAAACCAATCAGTGTGCCAGTTGTTATCCACTTTAAAAGCCAGGTGAGCTCTGACTTTGGCAGATTTGTATCTTAACAGTACAGCACTTGTGCAATGTGTTTTATTCTTTATTCTGTTTATTGTTGATATAAAACTTGGATTTGCATTCATATGTGTGTGTAACGAGCGGGGGTTTAATGGTGCTGACGCATGGATGGCTGACTGTTGACTGTTGCCAGGGTTTTAATCAGTCAGTGTTGCACCTGTATTCCCTGCCGTCAGGATAGAAACACCAGGATAGGGCCCTGTATCTCTTTTTTAGATACAGAAACATCTTCATTCAAAATGCATAATCCTTGTCTGAGATACAGCCCCTTAGGGTTTAGAAAGCACCAGATCCAAATAATGAAGTAACTGACAAGCCCTTACTAAAATAAACGTTTTTTTTTTTAAAACAAGCAGTGCACTGATGCTCCAGAACCAGGATTACAAACCACTGCTCTACGGCACAGTGTTGCCCTCAGGCATCAAACCAATCTCTTGTGTGAAGGACGTGTGTGAACAAATTTTACAATTGAGATATCAAACCAGAACTTTCAAAATGTAGGGTGAAACATTTTCTTCTGAAAAAAAAAATAGATAAAACAATAAAATAAATATTACTGTATAAATGCATGCAATACAAGTACTATACGTGATCTACACTGTGTTATATCAAGTCCTAAGTCAGCACAGCTTCTAATAGGAGTTTTTACAGAATTTCTTGATTTTATGGAGATGCAGATTTCATTTTCCAGCAGGACTTGGCACACCATTCACACTGCCAGCAGTACCAATTGGTTTTAAATATTATTGTAATTTTCTGAAATAATGATTGTTGGGTTTTTTATTGGCTGTAAGACATATTGTTGTTAATCATTAACAATAAAGGAAATAAACACTTAAAATAGATCACTCTGTGTGTAATACATATGTTATAATATATGAGTTTCACATTTTGAACTGAATTACTAAGAAAATGCTGAAAACACATCTGTTTACTTGCGCTTTCCACACTGTGTAACTTTCTCTGCTTTGCACTTTGTTAGTATAGATTTGTGTTCTTAATTTTTCATTACTTGAATATTATTTTAATTGTAATGTCTTGTACTGTATTTACTTTTCTTTTTTATTTTCTTTTAATGTTGTTCTTAAACTGTTTTCTTAAATTACAAATATTCTTTTACATGTTTTTAATTTGACTTTTCTTTGTTTTGATCATGTTCGAATAATGTTTTATCCATGCTTTATTCTGATTTTATTCTTTTATTGCCATTTTTATTGTTACATGTTTTTTTTAATTCGACTTTTCTTTGTATTTTTTAATTTGTAAAGCACTGTGAATGACCATTGTGTGTTAAAGGTGTTAAATAAATAAATTTGCCTTGCCTTGCCTTCCCTTGCCTTACTAAAATAAAGTAACTTTTTATCTATATTACATTTTTTTGAGATGCACCTGTGACTAGTTCATCTAAAAATAAGTGTTTTACGGCCAAATCTTTTATTAATTCAGCAGAATTCAGCTTCTTGTCACACACTGCAGCCTTCCCGAGCTTGATTATGCCCAGTTAGCAGTAAGTAAGCTGCTGTTTTAAAGTCCGATCACATTTAACCATGGCTTGAAAGTCTGGTGACAGGTTGCTGATCGGGGATTTTTGACCACAGACTTATCATTTCCCACCATGTCTAGCACTGCCTTGCTCTTTCCTACAATGCCATGCCTTCATTAATGATTTTAGAGTGCACCATTTGGTTTTTCCCTTCAAAATTAGGAATAACAGACAGATTAGTGCACTGAACCGTACCTCCACGGGCAGCTGTGCAAGTAATGATAAGTCTACCCTCAAACTGACTGTGCTGAATCCCGGTCAATCAGCAAGCTCTTGTTATATCGCTTCTTATTCCCTCTTGTGCGGAGGAACGTTTGCTCCGCACATTTCCTTTTTTGTGCTTTTCCCACCCTGACACACCTGATTCAACACTTTATCAATTAGCAAGCCCTTTATGAGCTGAGTGAGATGTGTCAGCAGAACATCAGCAGAACACAAAATTGGCAAAACAAAACTGTACAGATGAGCATAAAATGTAAGCACAGTGGTTTTTTGTCTGTTTAGGACAGGGGTGTCCAAACTACGGCCTTCTTTGGAGTGGCCCATAAGGTATTTTAGAAATAAAATGAAAGTTGGCCCACTATTAAGCAGATTTTTTTTAAATGTGAGATTTAAAGTTTGAACACTAGGTTTTAGAAAATGGGCCCAAGAGTTTAAAAGCAGCGAGAGTGCTCAGTTGTAGCACGGAAAATGGGACAAAGAGTCTAAAAGCGGCAAGAGTGCTCAGTTGTAGCACAGAAAATGGGCCAAAGAGTCTAAATGCAGCGAGAGTGCTCAGTTGTAGCACGGAAAATGGGCCAAAGAGTCTAAAAGCAGCGAGAGTACTCAGTTGTAGCACAGAAAATGGGACAAAGAGTCTAAAAGCAGCGAGAGTGCTCAGTTGTAGCACAGAAAATGGGACAAAGAGTCTAAAAGCAGCGAGAGTGCTCAGTTGTAGCACAGAAAATGGGACAAAGAGTCTAAAAGCAGCGAGAGTGCTCAGTTGTAGCACAGAAGATGGGACAAAGAGTCTAAAAGCAGTGAGAGTGCTCAGTTGTAGCACAGAAAATGGGACAAAGAGTCTAAAAGCAGCGAGAGTGCTCAGTTGTAGCACAGAAAATGGGACAAAGAGTCTAAAAGCAGCGAGAGTGCTCAGTTGTAGCACAGAAGATGGGACAAAGAGTCTAAAAGCAGTGAGAGTGCTCAGTTGTAGCACAGAAAACGGGACAAAGAGTCTAAAAGCAGCGAGAGTGCTCAGTTGTAGCACAGAAAATGGGACAAAAAGTCCAAAAGCAGCAAGAATGCTCAGTTGTAGCACAGAAAACGGGACAAAGAGTCTAAAAGCAGCGAGAGTGCTCAGTTGTAGCACGGAAAACGGGCCAAAGAGTTTAAAAGTGGCTAGGAGTCTAAAAATCGTAATTTACACAACACTGTCAAATAGAGATAAATACAGTAACTCAAGTCAAATGGTCTGTAAACTCTAGTAATCAAGAAAATAATAAGAAGTATATCTCATTATTCTGTGGCCCCTGACTGTATATATATATATATATATATATATATGTTTTTTTTTTTCCTTTTGGCCCCCAGCAAGAAAAAATTGGACACCCCTGATTTAGGACTATTTGTTGATTCAGAGGCATTTTTAATAAACTGTAAGGATACATATGAGTACTTTTCTTTGCTACATATTTTAATTTTTTATGTTTCAGTTTTTTATCAAACATTTTCACAGAAATACTACTTGAATAGTTTGGTCAAAACAAGTCATTTGTACATAAAAACAGCCATTTTATACAGTTACAGGTGCATTTTAAAAATCAGAATATCAGTAAAAAGGATACTTTATTTTAGTTACTTAGTTCAAAATGTGAAACTCATAAATTATATAGATCATATTTATTTTATGTTGGTGATTATGGCTTGCAGCCAAAAGTCAGTAGCTCAGGAAATTTGAATATTATACAAGACCAACTGATACTTTTGGCAGTGTGGTCCTGCTGGAAAATGAAATCCGAATTAGCGTGACTGCAGACGTAAAATAAATGTACTTTACAGTTCCGTTGTTTTTAGGTCTGTTTTGGCTGTTGTGTTACGTCTTGAGGATTTAACATGATGCATTGATATGCACCCCCTATTGGGCTGGCATGCAGATGTGAGCACATAGCTCGTTTTTGGTTAATGTTCTTTTTGATATAAAACTATTAAAAAAAAAAGATCTTCTGAAATGCTGTGAAAAAACAGAGACAAAATTCTACAATTTTAAATCTATCCAGAACTATCTGGCTTATGTGATACATGTGGATGAGACTGAGATTGGCTTAAGTTTAGTCCCAACACTGTGCATCACACCACTTGTATCATAACCATAATACAGTAATATTTGTGTGGCTGTGGTGTGTTTTATTCATGTGGAATCAATGTGCACATTCAAATCAGGTAAATTCAATTGTTTTTTTTTTGTATGTGTGTTCAGACAGCAGCTGTGGTCGAATACACCAGTCTGCACGACAGTTAAACTCTTCCTCTTAGCCTTGATTGTTGTTCCTGATCATTTAAATAAGATAGATTTACATGCTAACTGCTCACAAGAGGAAAACTCCTGCTGCCATCTTATCAGATATCTGTATGAAAATGTTTTTTTTTTTTTTTTTGCAAGAGAAACAATAATAAATCTGAAATCTATTTCAGTGAATGAGCTCTGCTGTTATCTGCAGTTGTCTTTCTTGCTGTTTATCCACACATTCAGCCTACAAGCAGCCTACAAACTAAAAGAACGGCTCTTATTTAATTTAATTTAATTCAGAGTATACCATCATATGCACAGTAAAACAGCCAGCTATATATATATATATATATATATATATATATATATATATATATATATATATATATATATATATATACAGCCCTGGAAAGAAAAAGAAAGGTACCACTTTAAAATAAGACTACCTTTATAAAGTGTTTATAAATGGTTTACAATCAGTTTATTAATAGTTACTAATTAGGTTGTAAATGCCTTAACAATCCATAATAATTAGTTATAACACATATGTAGAAAGGGCAACATTATAGACGGCTGTGGGTTCACTATTTGGCAAACAACAAGTAATTTTTGCCCTTTCTATGTATGTGTTATAACTGATTATTAATGATTGTTAAGGCATTTACAACCTAATTAGTAACCGTTAATAAACTAATTGTAAGCCATTTATAAACCCTTTATAAAGGTAGTCTTATTTTAAAGTTGTACCAAAAGAAATAAGAGATCACTACATAAAAATGATGCATTTCTTTGATTTTGCCAAATTGAAAACCTCTGGAATATAATCAAGAAGAAGATGGATGATCACAAGCTGATCATCAAACCAAGCTGAACTGCTTGCATTTTTGCAACAGGAGTGAAGACATAAAGTTATCCAAAAGCAGTGTGTAAGACTGGTGGAGGAGGAGATGCCAAGATGCATGAAAACTGTGATTAAAAACCAGGGTTATTCCACCAAATACTGATTTCTGAACTCTAAAGTTATCCAAAAGCAGTGTGTAAAACTGGTGGAGGAGGAGATGCCAAGATGCATGAAAACTGTGATTAAAAACCAGGGTTTTATCCACCAAACACTGATTTCTGAAGTCTAAAATTCTCGGTGGTGTTTTTTTTTCTGCTGAAGGGCAGGAGACACAGAAAGACACAGATCTGTCTCAGCACACCAGAATAGTTCAGGCACGGCGACTGGCTGTGACGCATCAAAGATGACGTCAGTTAAAAAAAATAGATATATAAATAAATAAACACGCTGTCAACCCTCGGCACTGGACGCCAGGGATAGGGGGTGAGGGGTGTTAAACAAACCAGCACTAAGCCCATCTCCCACTGTGACGAACTGTCAGTGGGAATAGCGGGAAATAATTAAGAGAGGAAAAAAAAATACTTTGCACGTAAATAGAAATTTTTCCTCCCTGAACGTATTGATGCCGTGCGCCGGATGACAGGGCTGAAACCGTGTGATTCTCGGCGGCTCCTTTGAAGCGGCTGTATCAGATGAGATTGATGTAAGCGGAGGCAGGCAGGAAGGAGGCCTGGAGATTACAGGATCAAACTGTCCATTTAAATGATATTGATTTTGACTGTCAAATTGCATAGTGCACAACAAGCAGGCACAGATAGGGCCCGGAAAAAAAAAAAAGAGAGAGAGAAAAAAAAGTGTTGATAAGATCCAGCAGCACTTTGACAAGATGAGTCTAATGAAAGCTACTTCCCCAAACGACATGGGACACATTATAATGCAATCTGTGACGGGAGGGGGGAGGAGGGCTCATTTCGGCTCATTTGGAAAATAGGACACATTCAGTTTATTTGGAAGGGATTTAGTCATATAAAGGTTTAATGTATCGCTGTAGTGCATTAGCATTTAACATTTTAATCCATTACGTCGTTGCAATGGGAGGATCTGCAAAAAAACAATAATAATAAGTGAATAAATAACTCTTTCTTGTGGGCTAAAGGGTAGAAAAGCAGCCATAAGACTGGATGGAAGCTGTCTTATTTACGATTCAAGAGTTAACTGTCATATGCACAGTAAATCAGGAAGTTTTACTTAGTTATATACATCTCTGGAAAGACAAAAAAACAAAACAAGAGACCATTAAAAATGGAAGATGATGAGTTTCTTTGATTTTGCCAAATTGAAAACCTCTGGAATATAATCGAGAGGAAGATGGATGATCGCAAGCTTGAATTGTAAGCACCAGGAGTAAAGGCATAAAGTTATCCAAAAGCAGTGTGTAAGACTGGTGGAGCAGAACATGCCAAGAACATGCATGAAAACTGTGATTAAAAACCAGTGTTATTCCACCAAATATTGATTTCTAAACTCTTAAATCTTTATGAATATGAATTTGTTTGTGTTTTTTTGCATTATTTGAGGTCTGAAAGCTCTGCATCTTTTTTGTTATTTCAGCCATTTCCCATTTTCTGCAAATAAATGCTCTAAATGACAATATTGATAATTGGAATTTGGGAGAAATGTTGTCCGTAGTTTATAGAATAAAACAACAATGTTCATTTTACTCAAACAAATACCTTTAAATAGGTATAAATAGCAAATCAGATAAACTGATTCAGAAAGTGGTCTCTGAATGTTTTCTAGAGCTGTATTTACAGCTTGCCATCAGCTGCCGGAGTCCTGAGAGATGACAATTGACCTTACTCTCCCTGGATGGGTAGATGGCGCTCTTTCCCTTCATCACGCCTAAGGGGATGTCAATCAGCACAAGGTGACTGTGAGCTGATGTATCAGATGTATAAGAACCATTTCGTTTTTTTTTTTTTCTCAGAGCAATAAATCAATAAACGAGTCACAACATGCACGATGCACCTGCGTTGCTAAGATAGCCATGAACATCTGACAGTTGACTGTTTTCTAGATTCTAGATTCTTTTCAGTCAGTGGTGCATCTGTGTTTTCCACTGCCAAGATAGCCATACAGAAATGTACCTGAAAATACTTAATTTCAAAATTACAATGCCCAACAGTGTGGACATACTCACAAACGGCATTGCTATTTAAACAGCACAGGTACAAGGTGTGAAAATAGACTGTTGGTGAGGTGTAAGATAGCAATGAGCATCGTGGAATACTTTGCGCAGGATGTACACCAGGGTCTATACAGTGTTTTAGATGGAGATTTTCCATTGAAAGGAAAATGTAGTTTATGACCAGGCTGTTTAAAGTTTAGATTCTTGCTTGTCTGGGTTCTGTTATACTTTATAAAGAAAATGTTAAAGACAGAGGTCCTGTTCCTATGTGTTCAACACGAACCACAAACGGTGATTGAAGGGCTCTACCTACTTTGAACTTTCAAAAAGCAAAAAGTTGTTGACTACTTCTGCATGGATGTCATTTTTATCCATGTGAATAAGCAATAAATCCTGTCGCACGAACTTTAAGGTCGGCGGGCCTAACTGGTTCAACAAAAAAATGCTATAATTGTGTTTTTCTCCACTTTTTCATGAAATAATGTATTTCAGAACAGCATTTGTGACTGTGTGAAGCACTGACCAATATTCCCAGGGGGCTAAAATTAACAATACCGTGTTTGTACTCCTGCCTCATGCCTCTTGATCTGAGGCAAATTACCGCCGCAGAAGAAAACACGCCACTAGGCCTTCAGGCTCTTTCTTATGAGGGATGAAAGAAAAACAAAACGAATAAACAAACAACCTCAGAGAAATGAAGGGGAGGAGAAAAAAAAAATAAAAAAAACCCTGCAAGTGTAACCCACACTGGCATCACCACAGAGAATTAAGTTTATATATTTTTTATTTATTTCTTTTTTCTCAGGCATTGGAAGGCGATGAGAGGCGAACGAGGCGGAGCTTTTTGTAACTGAATATTTATTTAAATGTGGAGGAGGGAGGCCAGTGTTTTAACTCAGGTAAATATATTTCAGTCATCAAACGATGCGAAAACGGCCCTCTGCGGACACTCTGCTGGAAAAGCAATAACTGGCATAGAGCTACTGGAACTCTACGACTCTACGAGTTCTGGGCTTGAGCCTCAGCCATGGAGCATGTTTTCAGCAGCTGTGCTCCATCATGAGAACACAACTGGCCATGCCCCACTGGCAGAGAAAGACAGCAATCCCAGGATGCTCCAAGGTCCCTGAATCATGTTGCCATGCAACATAATTGGCAAGCAGCAGTTTCAGTGGTCAGTCGGAATTGTCCATGAAACACTCTGAAGTATTTGCTAGTGTTGTGTGAGTTTTATATTAATGGTAGTTCAGACAGAGGAGAGGGGAAAAGTTTTTTTTTTTCTTTGGTCGAGACATAGATAATGTGTATCCTAAGCTAACAAAAGAATTCACATTCAGTACTCTGTAGGTAGAAGTATAGATATTTAGGGTTTAAAATACTTCTGTAGAAGTTGACGTATCAACTTTTTGAAGTAACAACTTTTTTTCCCCAAGTAAAAGTGTAAAAGTACTGATTTCAAAACTACTTAAAGTATAAAAGCAAAAGTAATGTAAGGGGGAAAATGGCATTAAGGCCATAGGATCCTATAGTGCACTAACCTCCTCTCCCCAAAAAAAGCCATGATGACTATAATGTAATACTAAAATGTTAATGTTGATCAATTTGGGATGCACTAAGCCAGGGGTCAGCAATTAAGTTTAATATTTTCAGAGTCTGATATTTTCTAAGCCAATACATAATAACGTATCAGATGAGATTGAGAATGAAGAGGGATGGAATGGTACAGACTAGTAGCTCTCTAGCCCAGAGGGTTGTTGAAGCCAATTGCAGAACAGTTGATCTCAAAGCAGGTAAATCTAAGAAGAAAGGGAAAAAATAATTTTAAAAATACACAGCTCTTCACGTGGGATCGAACCGTGTCGTCAGGGTCGCGGTCCAATATACTACAGCTGCCCCGGCTAGTGAATTGGGACACGGCCGAGAAAAAAACACCCTTATAAGGAGATAGAGAGCCCAAGAACGAGCAGAAAAACAAGACTGGGCGGAAACTAAAGTAATACGTAACGCGACAGAGAAACAGGGGAGGCTCCTCACTGTTTCAGCTGCATATATATGCTGAGTCTCTGCACGGATCATCTTCATACTAGGTTACTTATGTCTGCTACTGTATGTTCTTGCTGGAGTGATGTCCATAACGTTCCTAAACTAATAAAAAAAATAAAATAAAAAAAATAAAATAAAAAATAAATAAAAAAAAGGTTCCTAGGGTTCTTAACATGATTAAGCTCTATGTATCTCTTGATCCTAGTCTACAAACTAGCTTTGGATATCTTAAGTAACTTTGAAGCACTGTTGTAAGTCGCTCTGGATAAGGGCGTCTGCTAAATACCATAAATGTAAATGTAAATAACGTGATGTGCAGGTGTGATAGATTATAATAAGATTATAATCATATAAACCGATAGGATTTAGAAATGGTATATGTTTATTATTCTCATCCAAATACAAATGGAGAAACTATGTGAGGTTTAGCCCAAAGTTTTGATAGTTCTCCCTTAATGTCAACATTAGCTAGATGTAGAGTAGATATACAGTAATCAAGGAATGTGAAATTCCTATACTTCAGAAATTAAATGTCCCACCCATCTGGTCCCCACTATCAGGTCTTACATTAACTTGGATAAATCATGTTAGCTTGAATTGACACATATACACTTATACATACTCTTATCCCATATACCAGGGGTTGGGGAAAAAAATAGGTTTAAGTTTAAGTCCAAGCCCAACAAAAATTCTGTTTTGGAAAATTAAGTGTAATGGGATGGAGTACTACAGACTGGTAGCTCTCCAGCCCAGAGGGTTGTTGAACCCAATTGCAGAACAATTGATTTGAAAGCAGGTAAACCCAAGAAGAAAGGAAAAATTAAACAATGAAAGCCCATATTCAGAACCAGTGTATCTACAAATGAAGATGCACCATTAATCAAATCCATAAAATTACTGCATTTTATCCAACGTGACTTAGAACAAGGTTATTCCTATTACAGAGGTGAGCCAATGTAGAGTTTGGAGTCTTGCCCATGGACTCTAATTGGTGGAGCGCAGCATTCAATCACCCAAACTGAAAATGTAACCTCAGTCTCCTGCATGATGTGGTAGCTCACTAGCAAGTAGTGGTGTTAACCACTATGCCACACCAACCAAAATTAACAGATGCTAATGCTAATAGCGACACTACCTCCACACTACTTCCTCATTCTTAATTCACCTATCCTAATGAATGTAGAGAGTAAATGTAGCCCAAAGTATAGACAGACATTAGAAATTATTAATTAATTTATTTACATTTAATTAAATTAAATTAATTAGGTTTGTCATTATTGCTTTGACATTTTTGAGAGTCTGACTTCTTTCAAACCCTAAAGCAAAAGGGAAAAAGAAAAGAAAACCTAAAGTGAAACAGTGGACGGCTGCAGAAGCCTTATGGAAGGATAAGGAGGCTAAATGTCCATTGAGCTGGGTCCTGACCTTGGTGTTATCCAACAAAACCCTTCAATAAGCACAGTCTTACTGAAGGCACTCCCAATCCCTGCTCCATTACCGAGCCAGAGTGGGCGGCTTACTCGCAGGAGCCACAGCAAACACACTGCCTCATAAAACCACTACTGCTGCCTCTCACAGTATAGCACACCATTACAGGCTGCTGACTGTCCCATTGCCTCTTTTACTGGTCACTTCGAAGGCCCAGTATGTCATTGGCCAGGCACTGGGGCTGGGTGGCAGGGCACTCAGGTGTATAAACACTCTATGTGTTGAAAGGCCGGGACAGCAGGGCTTCTTGCAGATAAGTGGAAAGAAACATGGCTGACATTATTAAACTGTCACAGGACATGGATGGCAATGCACTCCCCTACGATCATCACATGGATGGGTAGAGCAAAGGACACAGCATGGGACAGGGCAGAAGACAGGATGAGAGATGTGTCAGGGACGAGGGAACGAGACGATAAATTGAATGCAAATCAAAAAATCAAATATTTTATAGTTACATAGTGTTATGCTGCTTTATTAAATAACCATCTATGCGCAAACAGAGTGAACAAGCATATAAAAAATAAATGTCAGGATGTCAGGATGTAAATATAGTTTAAATTGCATAGGAAAGCATTACTAATATTATGGGGGTGCTCACAAGGGGTACTTATAGTCTTATAACACTGAAGCATCATATCATTGGAACCATGTTCTCTGGAGTAATGGAGCTCCATCCAGTGCCTTTGGTTATGAAAAGCTATTGGTGAGCCAAAGCAGTTTGCCAATAGTTCTCTTAATGCTAATCATGCTACCCATTCCAGAACAATGTGCAGCAAAAACAGCCAATCAGCTTGCAGAGAGCAGAGAGTGAAGGATAGTAAATTTGCTAGTGGAGATGTGCGCAAGCGTAGTAGCCATAACAAGGCAAAACAGTTTGTGTTTTTTTTTTATCAGATTGTATCAGTGATTTAAAATATGTTTCTGACGTGGTCATCCAATGTTGGGTGTCCGGTATTTTGGTCTCTTCCCTTTCAAACAGATGTAAGGCCGGTTTTAAGTGGAGATCAGTACCTGGCTGCATTGCAAAGATGACCACCAAGTGAAATCATTTCGGTAACACTTTCTATGAATGTCATCTTTATTAGACTCTATAACCACATTCATAACATATTATAATGCATTCATAAGGCATTCTTAACATGGCTATAAATATTTATAAATATACATAACCCATTATAGCCATGTTTATTAAGCATTATGACCTGTGATCATAATACATTATAAGATGTGCTTCTAATACATATGTTAAAATCGTATATCTCTATCATTGATAATCTAGTCCTACAATGAAAGTCTGGCACTTTACTTAGAGCCCACAAAGACCTGTTATAATACATTATAATTGACTATAAATAATATTATATTCAAGACAGTAATAATTTATGAGTGGTTAAAAATATATTTATAGGATTATTGAGGTTGTGTTTATAAGTTGGAAGCTGTTTTAGTCAAGATAAAGTCTTTAAGCTGGGACTGAGTTTCTTGGTATTGATGTATAACATGTTATAAACACAGCTATTAATGCATTATAATCCCAGTTCATGATGCATAATAAACATGGCTATAATGAATTATACATTTTTATAAATATGTATAGCCATGTTTATAATGCCTTATGAATGCGTTATAATGTGTTATGAGTATATTAATAGAGTCTTATAGAGATGACATTCATAGAAAGTGTTACCATCATTTCTTTATAAGTAGTGTCAAAAGTCCTTTAAAATACTTCTATATACGTCCAGTTATTTCTGACAAAAAAAAAAAACAAACAAACAAACAACCAAAAAATCTTCATCTTCTACCAAATTCATATTCTTCTTTATAAATTCTGATCAGTGGCATGTTTTATAGTCGTACAGTAATGAAAAATGGTGGTATCACTTTTGTCTCACTTTTGTTTTGCTGTTAGACCTTATTACTATTACTTATTACTCAACAAAATAACACTACAATACCACCCTAATATGCCTGATTACAGTAAGGTTAGCCTTTTCAATAATCAATTTGTGTATTGTAATTTAAATGCCCTAGAAAAAAATGGACTGCTACTTATTTATTTTGTTTTTACAATAATAAAAAAAGGAAGTGGGAGAGACAACCAACTGAAAATAAATCTGAATAATGCTAACTGTGGTGCTGTGAGGAATAAAGTTATTCTACAAAGGGTACTTTGTGGAGCAATACTTTAAAAGCATTTTTGTAAAAGAGAAGAGTTTAAAGAAAGCAATGTAAAAAGTTATAAATGGGTTCTTCTATAATATTATTCAAAGAACTTTTATAGCATCTTCTTTTTTAATATACATAGAGGAGGGCTTTATTGAGTCAGTTTATTACTGGTTTATTACTGGTTCATAGGGTCAGTGGTGGATCAGCTATAAGAAAATCATAGTAATGATGATAAGGTTGTGGGTTCAATGCTCAGATTTGACAAGGCGCCACTGTTGGGCCCCTAAGCTCCCTGGGGTTCTCCACTACGCTTTGGCATGTGTGCTCACAATATCCCTAGTGCACACTTGTGATCACGGATGGGTTAAAGGTACAGGTCTTGTCCTATCTTCTGTAAAATCTAATGAAATAATTAAGTTACACTCATATAGACAAGACCCGAGCACTGGGAGGCGAACATGCTAACCAGTAAAACCAATGGGCCGCCCATTTATGCTACTATACTAATACTAATAATAATACTGTCATTTGTCTACAAGTAGTAAAATACAAGAATAAAATAAAGCTATGTTTATGGCTAAGATCACATAAAAAGCTATTTATAGGACACATTATCTTATTAGCTTGTTTCCTGTGTCCTAATAAAGGGTATCATCTGTTAGCTGCAGCTGAGGATAAGTGATGCTGTAGTGGGGCAACCTCTTGGCTGCTGGATCAGCTCCTCAGCTCAGCTGCTCCTCACCCTCACCTCCTGTGGCTGTAGCCAGCAGCGTTTCACCACTGTTTACTCCACTGTTCCTTCCTGGGTTTGATTATGTCCTGAACCTGGCATCATCAGAAATGTACTAAAAAAGCAAACAAGCTTTAGTCACATTTTCATTTTCTGTTGGGTTGCGTTGCTGTTGGACAGTCAAATGACCACCACTGTGGCTGATAAAGAGGCTATATAAATGAAACTATAAATTAAAATAGTTTATTCTATGGGTAGTAAATTGGACCCATTGGTCCAATTGGTGCCTCAATTCCATTTAGCCAATGCTGTCTTACAAAACTCAACATTTTAAGCCTCGGTCATACAGGATTAGTTTTTAGATTCATTGTTTTACATGGGAAGGTGGAGGTGCTTGGGGACAGATACCTCCACCTGTTCAAGTCCTCTGAAGTCAAATCCTAAGGACCCTTCAGAGGCACAAAAATGTCGGTCCTAGCTTAGCGTATAGCCTATTTTATAAAAAATGTAGCTGCAAATTTTTAAGCAAAAAGTTAATTATTATTAACCTCATTATTATCAACGGTTTTGAAGGTGACAGCAGGGCATAAATCAAGTAGTCACTCCCATCTCAGTCATTTATAATGAGATTTCATATCCTGTGTGAATCAGTCATTTAGAATATAAATATCACATTGCTAATCATCCCTCTTTTAGACTACTCTTATTTGAAAAGGAGTGATAGTGATGAGGGTCTCTGTCACAAGAATAAAGAAACAATAAATCCTATTGTTGTGACAGTATTCACAGCTTACTGCTACATGTTAGCATTTACCTGTGTTAGCATGAGCTTTAGCTTTAGCTTTTTTTTTTTTACCCAAAACTTGTCTGAAGATGGCTTTTTTAAAATGCATTATTCAGACATGACTGAGTGTCCTTCCTCAGAATCAGAGTCAGAGTCAGATCAGGCCTTATGTTTTAGATTAAAATGATCCACCCATTATTTAATGTAGATAATTATACAACAGCTACATTCAGCACACTGAGATTTGCTAGTGAATGTGAATCTCAACTTGTTACTATATTTCAGCTGACAACTTTTATGGAGATACAGATTTTATTTTCCAGCAGGACTTGGCACACTGCCCACACTGCCAAAAGTACCTATTGGGCTTGTATAATATTCTAAAAGTTTCTATGACACTGAGATTTATTTATTTATTTATTTTTTGGCTGTAGGCCATAATCATTAACAATAAAATAATTAAAAGAAACGCAATAAAATAGATCACTCTGTTTGTAATATATCTATAAAATATATGAGATTCACATTTTGAACTGAATTACTGAAATAAGGAAATAACTTTTCAAATATATTTTTTAATTTTTGAGATGAACTTGTATGTTAGCATGACAAAGGCCCATTGTATTTTTGCCACTAATGACCAATTTCCATTTCATCCCAATTTTTTTCCAGTAATATGTGAATATTTGGTTTTATCCAATGGGATTCAATGGGTTCAATGCATAGGCTAGATTTAAACACTGTAGTAGGGTAGGTATCACTCTGTGTGATTGAATTTTGTGTGTGTGTGTGTGTGTGTGTGTGTGTGAGAGAGTGTGTAAGTGAGACACCCTTAGGGAGAGTGGGGTTGGTTTAAATCCATTGGGAAGCGTCACAGTGGCCGAGCTAATCACATTATACCTGTAATTGGTTTTGCAACGTGTCAAAGGCACTCGGAGCCCGGCGCACAACACAGCAGTCGGACAGGACAAAGCCTGCCCTGGATATTTACTCAGGCTGGGGGCTTGTCCTGCTTCACTGCGAAACACGCTGGAAATGCAATTATAAACACCGGCCTGCCAACAACCGCCGCCGCAAAAAAAAATAAATGTGTAAAATTCACACGAAAGAACCCGCGCTTAGTGATTCGTCCTCTACATAAAGCTCATTACAGTTTACATGTTTCACAAACTGTGAAAATGCTTTACATAAAAATGAACTGTGACAATTCCCATTTCTACTGCTTGAAATATGCAATCCTCAAAGCCCTGAAACTCTTTCTTCTCCTCCAACTCGCTGTAATTACGTCCTAACGCCACATTTTAACAGGAGCTCGGCCGCACACATGTTAACCAGAGGAAACAGCCCAACCTCTCAAGTAGTAGAAGCCTTTTTTTTATTTTGAGTCAGATTTATTAACCTCATCATAGCAGCTACCGCCCCTACTCATACTCATACACACACATACACACACACATTTCTTACACATGCACATGCACACACACACCTTATTCATGGCAGGTGGTGGTAAACAGAAATTCAGAAAGTTAAATTAAACTAGATATGCCTTTCCTGAAAAAATAAATAAATAAATAAATAGTAGTGGGTGCAAAGTAAACATCTAAAAAGTGAAATAAAACAATGAAAAAAAGTGTATATAAAAGTGTATTTCCAGACTATTGAGCGCACCTGAATGTGAGCTGCACCCACTAGAAAAAAATATATAAAAAAAAATAATAATTATAATTTGTACATATACAGGTCACACCCGACTATAAGCCGCCAGTTGTCCACATTATAAAACATGATATATTTAGTATCACAGTGCACTCGGAGGAAAGTGCAGTGACTCGGTTCTGATACATCAGCTCACAGACGCAGCCTTGTGCTGATTGACATCACCCTCTTGGAGTGATGTGGGGAAAGAGTGCCATCAGCAACAGTTGATTCTTAGCTCCTTAGCCCATGAACAAAACATATATTAGCAGCACCGTTATATTGTCTTATAGCCCGGAAGTTAAGGTAAATAGAAAGTTGCTGATCGATGGATGGATGGATTATAATATGATTATGAATTACTGATTACATTGACTTCCATTGACAGTTTATACATTGCTTTCTACTACTGCAAACAGTGTGTTTACAGAAACAGCTTCATTTACAGCACTTTTTGCCAAATTTGTGGCCTTAGCAAGCAGAATTTAACACCGGCACTAGACTAGTCTTATTTTCCATCAGACTGAATTAAGATGACATAGGTACAGTGTTGGGCACGTTACTTTGAAAAAGGAATTAGTTATAGTTATTAGTTACTTCTCCAAAAAAGTAACTGAGTTACTAACGGAGTTACTCCACTATAACTAGTTACCAGTGAAAGTAACTATTGCATTACTTTTTTTGTTATTCGCCCGTCAAAAAAAAAATAACTAAAAGAAAATAAATGATGTAATTACTATTATTATTAGAAAAATAACAAACAAAAATGAACCCAAAATGTTGACAACGAATTTCAAAAACTGTAAACGAAAAACCCCACAGGACCAGAGAAAAAAAAAACAGAAAAATCAAATTTGCATCCGGGGATGAAAATAAACAAACCAAACCACACTCAAAGAAAAATGTATATAAAAAACAAAACAAAAGAATAAACAAAAACAATCTAATGAGCAACACCAGAGCAGCTAAAAAGAGAGCTTAATGTCCTTAAAACGGAACTTGGCCTGTCCACGTCTGAAAAGAATACAACAATTCTCTCATTAACCTCTACAAATTCTACAAATATCTAATAATTAAAAAAAAAAAGAGTAATATTCCTACCTGGAGTACAGCCGTGGAACAGTGAAATGCAGTGATAGGAAGAGATAAAGTAACAGAGATGCGCAGCAGAAACCGAATGAAGGCCTCAGACCGCGGCACAACGCTACCACGCCAATCACTGAATTGATTAGAGCATGCAAATAATCGCACTTCACCACGCCAAACCACAGGTAAACTCACAAGCCCAGCGGCCAGAAGGTCAAGTTCACGGGTAAGAGGAGGGGTTAATCTGGGCAAACGACTTCCTAAACCCTGCCACTACCCCTTTTTATAGGGTTAGAGCGACCACCTCACCATCAGTCCATCCTTCCATCCCTTGTGACTCACACGCACACTTGCGCCTTTGTCTGTATGTGCGAAGTTAAAAAAAAAAAAAAGTTAATTCAGCTGCTTAAGTAACGTGCAGTAACGGGGTGTGGGAAATGGTAACGGCGTTATAGTGACAGTCAGTGTAATTAGTTAGATTACTCGTTACTGAAAAACGGCGTTGGTAATTCCGTTTATTTCAACGTCGTTACTCCCATCACTGCATAGGTATGACTGTATGTTTTAAAAACTTAAATTTTACACTCTACCCTATCTTCAGTGTACAAACAATTCCATTTTTATTTGTGCAAAACTGTGCAAACATTTACGTATATTGTGCAATTGGTTCATCAGAAAATACAGGAATAACAAGCTTACTGTAAAACCTGTAAACTTAATATTGGTGTTGTTGCATTTTGCAATTTTATTACTGCAAAAGCGATCTTGATTTTATCTCTGAGTGGTGTTAAAAAGTCTTAAAAAGTCTTGTTTCTAATTTCCCCGTACCTGCAGACACTATATATCTCAATACACAAGATACACAAGGTTCTTGCGCTACAGTGATAATACATACGGTATGTTCATATATGTGGCTAAAAAACATTCCTACTACAGACAGCATGACTTCCATTATTCCACATCCGCTCTACACATGATTCAAAGACAGAAGCTGGATTGAACAAGACGTTTGATTTACCTTACATGGTATACGATGAAAGATAGATTCACGCAAACTCCCATGTCTCATTACGGTAATGAAAACGCTCGAGCTTTGGCCTGCAGTGCTGTGGAATTACTGAGATGAAAAGGGAGGAGGAGGGTATCTGGCGAAGGGTTAAAGAGAAAAATAAAAATCACATGAGAGCCCACACTTTACAGACTGAATTACGCCCCAAATTCAATTACCCAGCATCCTCAGACGTCTGAAAAAAAGAAGCAGAAAAGAAGAAGAAGAAGCCTCTGCTCTGAGGGCTGGAGTCGTCTGAGTGATGAGAGGGGGAGGACTACTGCGAGGAAAGCTCTGGAGAGTTTCTGGTGATGTGATTATTTATGCAGTGGCTTCAGCTGCACTTTCATTACACATATGCTTAATTAAATGACTTTTCTGGAACATTCTTGAAATGATATTTTTTTCAAAAGAATCTGCTCCTCAAAGGAGGAGTTCACCTTACTTCACATTTGAGGGCTTCTAAGTACTGACTGGTTGATGTCTCGGCACCTCAGATGGGTTTTAGTTTAATAGCTTAATTCATTTGTTAATAGCCATTTAAATAAAACTGCCCCCCTCCCCTCCACACACAGTTCCATAGTAGATTTTTGAACATTTGATTAGATTAAAGCAGTCATCTTTGTTTCGTGTCTTATTCTGGGAACTGGCAAAATTATGCCATAGTCACCAACCAATCATCGTCCACGTTCTTGTATGAGTTTGTTGGTCATTGAGGAGGAGGAGCAAACAATCTGACAATCATGGCTATTGGTCAGTGGCAGGGAGCTTGTCGTGGGGCATGTCATACTAGGCAATCAAATACAAAAAAATAAATAAACAGCATGCTAGTCTTTTTGTTGGATGGTCGCACAGAGTTGTACAAATCAAATTACTGCTCCTTTTCGCTTGCGATTAAAACTTATATCTGACCCAAAAATTCCAGCCCAACCCAGCCCGAGCCCAATCACGTTCTGCTAAAGACCGACACGACCCGCCCCATAAACTGTCATTATGAGCCCAAACCCAATTTAAACCCAACATTGTTTTTCAGTAAGTAAACCGTTAAAAATGAGCTTTTTAGCTTTTTTAAAATTACTTTCGAACTGTAAATGAGTGAAATCTGTTCAGAATGATGTTGCCTTTACCCATTTCCTATCTATCTATCTATCTATCTATCTATCTATCTATCTATCTATCTATCTATCTATCTATCTATCTATCTATCTATCTATCTATCTATCTATCTATCTATCTATCTATCTAACTAACTATCATATCAGACAGACAGCCACATGCTCTGAGCTCTTTTACTCCAGAAGCCATATGGCTGCTCAAAAATATAATCATTTAAAATGTAAAAAGAAACAGAATTATTATATTTTCTTCCAACTGGCCATGTTTTGGTGAACATTTTACCAAGTGCCTGTTTTTTTTTTGTTTTTTGTTTTTTTTTAATTATTTATGTATAAATATAAATATATATGTATAGATTTTAAATATATTCATATCTAAAATATATTTTCAAAAATGGTTAGACTAGAGTGTATATGAGATGAAAGCATAAGAATATTGATGATAGTTCATTACATGGCTTATTAATTATTACTTTGACAAAATACATGGAGAAACAGCATCAGGCGGATTTATTTTTCTTGATAATCAATAATTGCACCTCTAGGATACATGTAGATACTAAAAACCTGACACTCAGAGCAGCCTATGCCTTTCAGCATTTTCAGTATCAGGACACACAAAGAAAACTATTTACAAAAATTTTACTTTTTTAATCTAAATAAATAAAAATATTTAGTGCACAAATAAATAATAACTACTTAGTAAAAATGTGCAAGTAAAATAAAAACTATATAAAGTAGTGCACACACCATACCTAGCTTTAGTTTGAGTAAAGCAGTAAAGTAGTTTCACACTTTTTCTGTGGACACTTTTGAGTCTGATATTTACTGATATTATTTGGTTTGAAACATCATAAAAAAATGAGTTTGAAGCACTAAAGGTAAATAATATTGGTTGGGGAATGAGATCTCACTTTTTTAGGTGTTTTTCTCAATGGGTTTCTTGTAGATATATATTTTTAGAAAGAATAAGTTCCGCCTTTTCGAACCTTCTATGGATTATGTTTATGTGTGAAGGGATTTCTGAGTAATTAAGCTAAAAAAAACACAAGGTGCGATTTTGGACGGAAAATCCGTCCGTAAGGTTCTAAGGGTTAATGTATTTATTATGCAAAATTGTGATTCACTTTAAAAGATTTCTCATTTCTCAAGCAACAGCAACCTGTTCTCCTTCCCCAAGGCAAGTGGCAACCCACCGGTAGAGATAAAGCCCCTCAGCTCCCTGTGTTCGACTATCTGCAGGAATCTGCCCGCCGTTTCTTCCAGAGTGCTTACGAGATGAGAGTGGGGCTGCGTGCCGGGTTGCCGTGATGTCAGGCTGAAAATAGAAATCTGTAATGTTGCTGCTTTCTTAGAGTGCACTTCCACTTCTCCACAGGTGTGAGATCATACTGCACTTTGCTTCCAGTGGCATGAAACACTTATCTCAACCCCTCTGCCAACACATCAGTTTTTTTTCTATATCTTTACAAGAAAGGCAGCCATGCAAAAAACGTGATAGACAATCAGTTCGCTCACTTTAATTCATATCTGATCATCTCTCGATATCCGCCTTCCCCCAGTGCTCTGTTCTCACAGAGCTGCAGGGAGAAGATATCTGACTTCCGGATCAGACACTCTTTCACATGGGATATAAGGTTTAAAGGGTAGAAATTTTCCTTACATTTCTCCACTAAGCCTGTCACGAATATTCTCGATGAATAAGATTAGCGGCTAGTTTATAAAAATGAAAGAAACAAAGCATTTTCTGATCATGTTCAGCAAAAAAGTCTAAAAAGTCTCTGTTAGCACTTAAATCATTAGTGTGTACAACACTTAAAAAAGGAAACTCACAAAACAGGATCCCAACCTTCACATTTCTGCAGATATTTAAGTATTTATCTTTTCATGGGACAACACTAACAAAATGACACTTTGACACAATGAAAAGTAGTCTGTGTGCAGCTTATATACCAGTGTAATTCAATGTAACAATTAAGGGGCACATATGGAATTATGTAGTAAACAGTAGAACAAATGATTATCCTCCACATTAATCCCCTGATCTAAACCTGATGAACTGAGATGGTGATTTGAGGTGATTTAATTGGGATGAGCTGGAGCTTCACAGCGTGAAGGAAAAGCAGCAACTATTGTTCAGCACCTCCAGGAACTCCTTCCTTCAAGACGCTGAGAAAATTATTCCAGGTCACTCTCCCTCATGAAGACACTGAGATTAAAATACCAAGAGTTCCGAGTTCATGTGTTCAGATCTGTGCTTAAAGATTAATGTGGCTACTAAGAAGAATATAAAATATAAAACATTTTCTGATTTGTTTAACACTGTTAAACATGTAGAATGTGTTTTTCTGTCTTTCTCCCCATTTCTCTCTGTCTGTCTGTCTCTCGCTTTCTCCCTGTCTCTGATTTGCTGATTAGGTTTGGTGGGAGGACCCAGCAGAAGCAGGGTCGCAGGGATAAAACGCAGCTCAGTCGCGTCAGTTGAGAGATGAGAGCTGAGAAGAAATACTCGTGTTAGAGAGTTGTGTGACTGTTTCTTACTGTTTGTGTGTTTCCTGTGATAAGTTGTGAGTAGTGAATATCTGGGTAAGATGTTGCACTTTGGTGGACAGATAAAATGGGCTTTTCTTATTCATCACATAGGGAACACAATGTCTAGATACACCAGGTATGGGGCGGGTGCCACTGTTGTATTTTTGGTTTAGCTTAGTTTTTTGGATTAGGTAGTTTAGCACACTTTTATTATTTGCTTTCCTTTGGCACCGTCCACAGTCCACCTAAGGCATTCAGTTTAAAGAAACTGCCTATTTTTGTTATACACTTTTATTTGTTATTTGTTAAGCATAATTTTTGCAAAACAACCAGTAAAATCTATTTTACCCTAGACCACAACATATTTTAATTGGGAACGTAACAAACACTTTTTGCTAAGCATTGTTGTATAGCTTTAATGTCTTCTATATTAAATGTACAATGTAAAAAAAAAAAAAAAAAAAAAAAAAAAAACTTTAACATAATGAAAACACAATACATATAAAGAAGTGTCTCCAAACTTTTGACTGATATTGTATGTCTATCTGTCTATTTAGCTGTGTTACTTTTGTTATAAAACTGCTAAACGTCTGCAAATCTAGGGCACTAGATTCTTTTTTTTAGAAAGGACCTTGACATGCATGTTAATATGCACTTAATCTTATTTATTTATTTATTTGTTTTCTTCAATGCATCAGTGTCGGCTAGAAAATACCAGGAGAAAAAAAGAAAAAAACAATCAAAGTGAAAATATCAATTATCACTCGATGTGGGTCCGCCGTCACCACAGGCATGTGAACAATTATTCAATGAATACTAAGTCTGAGTGTGAAATCCTTCAAATTCCATCGAGCCATGAGCTTCCTCATTGACAACAATTCATCTGGAGGACTGACAGATGGCACTCCACTTCCCCCCAGTGAAAAACTCAACAATAACCATATGTTCACTGTGTGTCCGAGTGCAGGCCTCGCGTGCTGAATTTAATGGATTCTCCAAAGGTCTACAGCAGCATAACTCTCTGCTCACGCTTTATGTTTTGCACTCCGGGTCAAGCAGAGCTGCTTGCGGTGGAGGTGTGTGGTTGTGTGTGAGGGGTTGGATAGGTGGATGTGGATGTGTGTAAGAAAGAAAGAGAGAGATAGAGAGAGAGAGAAAAAAAAATTGAGAGGGCAGACAGCACAAGCTTCAGCATCACCAAGGCTGAGGCTCCTACTGAGAGCTCATTAGAAGAACATGCCTCACCTCAGCTACTGTAGATCTCACTTTACCAGAGATCTCTCCAGCTGCCTACTGGCCCTACCACTCTTCATTATGTTCCATTTATACATTTATTCACATGCTGCATCAACCATCCTTCCAGCTAACGTTCGATAGACAGATTTTGCTGCTATTTATCATTCACTCACTTTTTTTGCTCTCTTCTTTATTGTTAAAAAAGAATAAGAGAATAATCATGGTGCCTGCTTTGAATGCTTCACTGTTTTGCCAGATGTTTGTTCATACCAACCCATTTATTTCCAGCATGAACTAATTTTTATGCTTAAGAAACGAGGGTGCTTGGAATGAGTCACTAGAGCAGCCACCTCAGCAATCCCTCCAAGCTTTCATGTAGATTTAATCCAGCAGTGGGACCAGCAAACCTTCAAGTCTTAACATAGAGTCACTCCTGGGGTGAATCAAGCAAACCACTAAGTCAGAATGCCAACAGTAACTTCAGCAAACCTCCAAGTCTCAATGTAGAATCACTCAAGCAATGACACCAGCAAACCTCCAAGTCTTAATGTAGAGTCCTCAAGCAATAAACCCAGAAAACTTCCAAGTCATAATGTAAAGTCACACTAGCAGTGAGAGCAGCAAACCTCCAAGTCTCAATGTAGAGTCATGCCAACAGTAGGGACAGCAAAACGTTAAGTCCTAATGTAGAGTCATTCAAGCAGTGGAGCCAGCAAACCTACATGGCTTAATATATAGTCACTACAGGAGTGAGACCAGCAAACCTCCAGGTCTTAACGGAAAGTTACTCCAGCAGTAGGTCCAGCAAACCTCCAAGTCTTAAAGTAGAGTCACTCCTGTGGTGAATCAAGCACACCTCCAAGCCTTAACGTAAAGTCACTCCAGCAGTAGGTCCAGCAAACCTCCAAGTCTTAACAAAGAGTCACTCAAGCAGTAGGTCTAGCAAACATCCAAGTCTTAACGTAGAGTCACTCCTGTGGTAAATCAAGCAAACCACCAAGTCATAACTTAGAGTTGTGCCAATAGTAGTTCCAGCAAACCTCCAAGTCTTAACGTAAAGTCATGTCGACAGAAGGGCCAGCAAACCACCAAGTCTTAAAGTATAGTGCTTCCAGCAGTAAGACCAGCAAACCTCCAAGTCTAAATGTAGACTCACTCCAGCAGTAGAGCAAGCAAACCTCTAAGGCTAAACGTAGAAGAGTCACTCCAATAGTGAATCAAGCAAACCTTCAAGTCTTAATGTAGAATCACTCCTGTGGTGAATCAAGCAAACCTCCAAGTCTTAATGTAGTCATTCCAGCAGTGAACACCTCCAACTCCTAATGTAGAGTCACACAAGCAATGAGACCATCAAACCTCCAAGTCTTAATGTAGAGTCATTCCAGCAGTGAGACCATCAAACCTCTATGTCTTAATGTAAAGTCACTCGAGCAATGAGACAAGAAAACCTCCAACTCTTAATGTAGAGTCACTCAAGCAATGAGACCAGCAGACCTCCAAGTCTTAGCGTAGAGTGACTACAGAAGCTGGGCCAGCAAACTTCCAAGACTTAACGTAGAGTCATGCCAACAGTAGGGCCATCAAACCTCCAAGTCCTAGTATAGAATCACTCCAGCAGTGGGATCAGCAAACATTCAAGTCTTAACGTAGAATCACCCCTGTGGTGAATCAAGCAAACCTCTAAGTCTTAATGTAAACAGTGAGACAAGAAAACCTCCAAGACAAGAAAACTTCCAAGTCTTAACATAGGGTCACTCGAACAGTGGAACCAGCAAACCACCAAGTCTTAACATAGAGTCACTTCAGCAGTGAGACCAGCAAACCACCAAAACTCCAGCAGTGGCATCACCAATCATCTGGGGCTGATATGGACTTAATTTAGTGGCAATCCTCCAAACCACAATGTCAAGACACTATACTGGGCAGGCAAACAAACTCTGATGTCAATATAGCAGCCAGCCCAGTGATCTATAGAGCCTGATGTAGAGTCCCTACAGTGGCAGGCTTGGCAGTCCTCCAGGCCACAATGTAGAGTCACTCCAGCTGTGGTCCCTGCCATCCTCAGAGTCAGCTGCAAAGTCACTCCAGCAATGATCTCAGCGATTCTCCAAGCCTGATGCACAGGCAGCTCAGCAGTGGGATCCAGAAACCTAATTGATGCAGACTCATTATATCAGTGGGCTCAGCAATCTACAGAGCTTGATTACAAGCTTGGCAGTCCTCCAAGCAGGAATGTAGAGTCACTCCAGCAGCGAGACCATCCATCCCCTGAGCTGTGAAATAGAGTCACTCCAGTGGTGGTACTAGCCAACCTCTGACTCATGATGTAGAGTCACTTTAGCAGACAATGAAAAGCCAAAAATCAGTGTCTCAGAAAACTTGAATATTATATAAGACCAATTGGTACTTTTGGCAGTGTGGGCAGTGTGCCAAATCCTGCTGGAAAATGAAATCCGCCTCTTAATTTGGAAATCAAGGGACCAAAGTCTGGAGGAAGAGTGGAGAGACACACAGTCCAAACAACTTGAGGTTTAGTGTGAAGTTTCTACCAATCAGTGATGGTTTGGAGAGACATGTCATCTGCTGGTGTTGGTCCACTGTATTATATTATCAAGTCCAAAGTCAGTGCAGCGTTTTCCGGAAAATCTTACAGCACTTCATGCTTTTATGAAGATGTGGATTTCATTTTCCAGCAGGACTTGGGACACTGCCCACACTGCCAGAAGTACCAGTTGGTCTTATATAATATTCTAATTTTCTGAGACACTGATCTTTGGGTTTTCATTGGCTGAAAGCTACAATCATCAACAATAAAAAAATAAATGCTTAAAATAGATCACATCTATATAATATATGAGTTTCACATTTTGAACAGAATTATTGAAATACAGTAACTTTTCTATGATATTTCTTTTTTCAGTACCACTTTAAAATAAGACTACCTTTATAAAGGGTTAATAAATGGTTTACAATTAGTTTATTAATGGTTACTAATTAGGCTGTAAATGCCTTAAAAATCATCATTAATAATCAGTAATAACACATATGTAGATGTGTGATATGATTGTTAAGGCATTTAACAATAACTAATTAGTAACCATTAATAAACTAATTGTAAACCATTTATAAACCCTTTATAAGGGTAGTCTTATTTTAAAGTGGTACCCTTTTTCAGACGCACTAATAGAGTGGAAACTGTGATGTAAAGTTTGCCACATGGTACAAGAGTCTTATAACACAGGATGAAAATCACTCAGGCCAGAAAACACAAAAATAAACGTGAAATAAAAACACAAAGGCTACAGACAATAAAAAACCACAAATCAAATCAAACCTGATAAAACAAACTAAACAGTCACTCAACTCAAACTCAAAAAAATAAATAAATACAAATTTAAAGCACTTTGAAGAAATAGCTGACTTTGATATGATTTTATTCAAAGTCAGTCCTCCCTCAGCAAGACATAATAGAATAGGCTCATGTTTTATTGAGCATCTTATACAAACAGTACCTTGAAGATGTCAAGTGTGTTAATGTAACACTCCCCAAATAATTAATTTCTCTGAGTGATAAAAATCTAAATCGGCCAGAGTCCTCACTTATGGATGAAGTTTTTTTTTTTTTTTTTTTTTTTTTTGCGAATGCAATGATATTCAAGAGCACGCTCCTTGCGGAAAAAAAGAGGAATTTTTGGAATCTTTGATGCTACATTAACTTCATTTCTGCCAGTAAGTGGAGGGCAATATGCAACCGCTGAAACATGGAGGCCGAGCAGACCGGCCTATCAGACAGTTTCCTGCACAGCTTGATTTGTTCTTTTCTGTTTGTAGTGAAGATCTCTAATGGGAGCAGCTCTGGAGAAGTTTAGATTGCTTTAGAAAGCTCAGTTCATAAATCACACAGCAGCAGCAGCAGCACACAGTGTATTTAGTTTCTTTACTCTTTGCATGTCTTCTCATTTGTGGGGCATGATTGAAGACATCTGAGCACACTTGAGAGGATAATGCAAAGCCAGCAAAGATTTTGTTTGAGAAATGGGATTGTGGAGGAGAAGAAGGAGAAGGAGGAGGAGGAGGAGGAGGAGAAGGAGAGGAGATTATTGTGTATGCAGTTTGCAAAATAGACGGCAGAAAAAAAAAGAATCTTTAGAAAGTTAAAGGCGCTGGAAATATTGGTAAGATGCATAAAAACATAATTTTACTATAGTCACCTACTATAAGATTTTATTTACAGTACCGGTCAAAGGTTTGGACACATCTTCTCAATATAATACTTTTCTTTTTTCCTACATTGTAAATTAATACTTAAGTCACCCAGACTATGAAGAAAAACATAAGGATTTATGTAGAAACAAACCATAAAACTTTGAGAAGCATTTAGTAAGTTTTAATCATGGGTTAACGTGGTTTCTGAGGCTGGTAACTCCTGTGTAACAGAGGCAACTCTTGCTCTTGCTTCCTTGGGGTGGTCCTCCTGATGAGAGCCAGTTTCTTCATAACGTTTTTGATAGTCTTCACAACTGCACTTGAGGATACGTTCAAAAAAGTCTAGAATTTTTTTTTTCTTAATTTCAAGTCTTTTTTTATACTTACTGTAGTTGAGTAGTTCTTGTCATAATCTGGATTAGAACATTACTCAAATAGTTCTATTCACTGTATACCAACTGTACCTCTTCACTAATTTACAACTGGACCTGAACCCAATCCAGATGGTTTGGGGTGAGCTGGAGAACCACAGAGTGAAGAAGGCAAAGGGGCAGCAAGTGCTAATAAACACCTCTGGGAACTCCTTCCTTCAAGACTGTTGGAAAACTTTTCATTTCAGGTGGCCACCTCTTGAAGCTCATTGAGAGAATGATGCCAAGGATGAGTGTGCAAAGCAGTAATCAGAGCAAAGGGCGGCTATTTTGAAGAAACTAGAATATATATATATATATATATATATATATATATATATATATTTTTTTTTTTTTTCACCATGTGTTCATTCATAGTTTTGATGCCTTCAGTCAGAATCTACAATGTAAATAGTCATGAAAATAAAGAAAACGCATTGAAAAAGAGAAGGTGTGTCCAAACTTTAAGCCTGTACTGTATATATATATACTGTGATTCCGGCAACAACAGCACTGACTGTTAAACATTTAAATAAAATCGATATTTTACAAAGGGTCGTCTCATCTGTTTTTAACAGCTCAGCTGCACACGCGTGACTCTGATAGGTCTTATCCAGTTCGACTGGTGGTTTATCTCTCTCTCTTTTGGTGCGAGATCACTGCAGATCTTCTTCACATCTGCCTGGGAGAGGGTCAGCAAGGCGGAGCAGCCAAGGTTGCGGTTTCGGCTCCGCGGTGGTCGATTAGCATTTAGCGATGACACCGAGGACCTTGCCTAGAGGTGTAAACATTTCGTCTTGCTCGATCACCGCCAGCGCCCGGCTCTCCAACATGCCTGTGGGGGTAGATTAACACTGCAGTCTCTGATCAAGCTCCAATCCTGAGCCTTCTGCTTTCAATCAAACTCTGGCGTGGGACCAGACCGCGCTGGACGGTAGCTGTCCCACTGCGGCCGTACGTGATGGTTCAAATGCGGGATCAAACATCAAGTCCACTACACATCTTTTCTGGCCTGTCTCAGAAAATATATATCTTCAGATACTGCGCTGCACTGCAATGGCCACACTGTTCAGTAGAGGAGGTCTGCTGCTGGTTACTTTGTGCAATTTATTTATGGCTGCGTATTGCAGAGCATACAAAATTTATATGATCTAATTCATAAATAAAATCTTCTTTCTTTCAAGATTTATTTTTTATTTACGTGTCCTGCAGTTTTTGGAGATATTGATGTACTTTCCTGCAGATTTTTTGGTATGGCTTGGGCTAGGTACACATGCAGTACAAAGACCAAGCATAACATTATGACCACCTCCTTGTTTTTACACCCACTACCTACTAGTGCATATAAAAAAAAACAAAATTGAGTATTATTGAAAAGCTACTTTATTTCAGTAATTCGGTTCAAAATGTGAAACTCATACATATATATATATATATATATATATATATATATATATATATATATATATATATATATATATATATATATATATATAAATATATTTTTTATATAGATGTATCACACACACAGTGATCTATTTAAAACATTTATTTATTTTATTTGTTGATGATTGTGGCTTACAGCTAATAAAAACCCAAAAATCAGTGTCTCAGAAAATTTGAATATTATACAAGACCAATTGGTACTTTTGGCAGTGTGCTAAATCCTGCTGGAAAATGAAATCCACATCTCCATAGAAGTTAAAAAAGAGTGCTGAACTGATTAGCTTCTGTCTCAGACTTTTCATCTACAAAGTAAAGGTAAAGGTAAAGAAGATAGATAGATAGATAGATAGATAGATAGATAGATAGATAGATAGATAGATAGATAGATAGATAGATAGATAGATAGATAGATAGATAGATAGATAGATAGATAGATAGATAGATAGATAGATAGATAGGAGTGTCTAATAAAGTGGACATTGAGTTTACATGCTGTTTAATAACTCCAGCAGCACTGCTGTATCTGATCCACTCATCAGGTGTTGTCATCATATCAACACCTAGGGCCATATCGTGCACCATTGCGATGCTCTTTGCTATCTTACACCCCGTCAACAGTCTATTTTCACACCTTGCACGTACATCATTAAAATATATTAACGTATATGGCTGTGGTGGTCTGGAAGTGAGGTGTGTTCAGGTAAATTTCTGGCTTGTTTCTATCTTGGCAGCGGGAAACACAGTCAGTGGTGTGCCACTGCCTCATTAAAACCAGGACAAAAGTCAATAATCAGCCCTGCAATCATGTCTGTATCATTGTGCGCACTTGGCATCTAGGCATACCTTCACGTGAACGCGTGAACGTGCAGGTCAGTTTCCTATGCTGAGATGCAAAAAGCACAGCGCTGTTAAGATAAGTACATGCCAAAGTTAGAGCACATCTGGCTCTTAAAGGGAATAACTATTGGCACAACGATTGGTTTATTTCATGTTATGCCCAAAAAACACACTCATGAATAATTAGTACATGCCTTTTGCACATTTGTAGGTGTATTTTTTGTGCCCTCATGATACCAAAGACACAGGACACGCCCCTAAATCAATAGGCACAAAACACAAATGACCAGTTTGCTATAGATCGCTAATATAGTTATGAGTAATAAGCATAGGTACTTAAAATCTTTGCGCAATATACTTAAGCAATAAACACTTGCTTTAATGTGTAATATTGGCACTGATTATACCATGACTATACCACAGTTCCATTATCACTGTCAATTGAAAGATTTCAAGTTAAACAGGACGAGAAAATACGATCTTTTTGGTTATAAACACTCCGCGAGTTCAAATAGTCCCATTGCTGCTCTGTTTGTAGCAGCGCTGGAGTAATACATGGAGAGATTTGGTTACAGCACATTACCTGCTAATAATGTCACTCATAAAACACCTCTCAGCCAATCACATTGCAGGATCTGTGGTATAATGTGCAATATACTGCACTACTCTGTAAAAAAAATCTCTGTAATTCTGCTCTAAGGAGGGGCTTTTCAGTATTGAACTGCTCCTTTATGGCTACACTGTGTCCAAAAACATGGTCTGCACAGTAAACGAGATCACTTGAAATTCTGCTCGTGTGCTCTGATAAATGCAGGAGTACCCACATGTGAAGATGATGTGTTGGTATAGTGAATTTTACTCCACTGAACAATCATTTTACTCACTATTCCCCACTCTACTTCTTCCTCACCCCTTCCTTCCTCCTCGTTTTTTTTTCTTTCTCCAAGGCTGTGGAAGGAGTCCTTCACAGTTGAGTGACCCCCCATTACTGTCACCGTCCACTCTCCCCCTCTATCAGTACCCAACATCTGCAGCCCGCTCTCTATCCGCACTTCTCCCGGAATTTTCTACTGCCGAACTTTCAGCTGTCATCCATACCCAGATACGTACATCACCCCACAATCAATCACAGCCCGTGCCACCTCCTCCTTGAGTCTGTGACAGTTTGGATCTGACACAACCTGACTTCTGAAACGTATTCTCTGAAATGTGTTAAACGCTTCAACAAGGTCTAAAGTTTAGCAAAAATATTGGAAGAATTGACCGCTAGAAGAATTGACCTCCTTTACCTCCTTTAGCAACTGTGCTATCAGGCTAATTTGGCTATCAAATAAAGAATTTTTAGGGCTCATCAATTAGCAACAACAAAGGTTTTTTGTATGCATGAGGTTTTTAGCAATGCAGAGCATCCAAATAAAAATAAACATCACAGCAAGCACCTGGAATATTTCTGCAACCACCTATCAACACCACACCAACCACCTAGCAACAACATAGTAACCAATGAAGCATACTAAGTTCCAGAGCTTCATGGGGAAGAGCCAAACCTAAAGAAATGAACCTCTGACACCAATTTTGCTGCAACTTATTGACCTATTTTAATGCCCAAGTATGACAAGTAAGGCACAGAAAGTGCCTTACTAAAACAATATCTTCAAGGTTCAAAGACATCCATAGGAGGAGTCTTTCTAGATGGATGGATGGATGGATGGATGAATGGATGGATGGATGGATGCATAGATGGATGGATGGATACTTTATTGATCCCAAATAAAATTTAGCTAGTGAGGAAAAATACTGAGGAAAAATATAGGCTGAAAATGTACATCAGGTGTCAATCATGTACCATGAAGCTTGATTTAGGGTGTGTCAGTGTATCTTTGCTATAGAAACGATGGGAAAAGTACACCCCGTGTTCACTACTGCATGTCCATAAGTACAACATACACCCAGTGGAGATGCTCCTGTGCTGACAATTAACTGCCAAGATACCAATGAATTGTTGACGCCTGTCTAGGATGTATTCAGTCAGTGGTGCACCTGTGTTTTCTGCTGCCAAGATAGCAATACACCAAGAATTTACCTGAACACACCTTACTTCCAGACCACTACGTCCATCAGCATAGATATATTTACAAGCACTGTTGCTATTTAAAGGATGCAGGCACAAAAGGGCTTGAAAATGGTGTAAGATAGCAATGAACATGGTGACATGCCTTGCGTAGGATGTTGACCGATATGTTGAAGCACAAAATATGGATAAGCGTAAGAATCTGAGCCACTTTGACAAGATACTAAAATGAAGTGGCTAGACAATGATTGGGTCAGGAACTCTACCAAAAGTGGTGGAAGAAAGACTAACCAGTGTCTCAACCAAAGGGTCATGGCTGCCCTAAAATGTTTAATGCGTAAACCTTCAGAGGTCACACACCTCTACACCTTTAGAATTTATAGTAATGTTTAACCCTTAGAACCCTACGGACGGATTTTATGTACAAAATCTCACCTTAATTACTCAGGAAACCCTTCACACATAAACATAATCCATATATGGGTTATATAAAGGGTGGAACTTACTCTTTCTAAAAATATTGATGACATCCCAGTGCGGTAAAGCATCTACAAGAAACCCATTGAGAAAAACACCTAAAAAAGTGAGATCTCCTTCCCCAACCAATATTATTTACCTTTAGTGCTTCAAACATATTTATATGATGTTTCAAACCAAAAAATATCAGTAAATGACTCAAAAGTGTCCACAGAAAAAGTGTGAAACTACCTGCTTTACTCAAACTAAAGCTAGGTATGGTGTGCGCACTACTTTATATAGTTTTTATTTTACTTGCACATTTTTACTAAGTAGTTATTTTGCACTAAACATTTTTATTTATTTAGACTAAAAAGTTTACATTTTTGTATATAGTTGTTTTCTTTGTGTGTCCTGATCAAAATACTGAAAGGCATAGGCTGCTCTGAGTTTCAGGTTTTTAGTATCTACATGTATCCTAGAGGTGTGATTATCAAGAAAAATAAGTCCGTCTGATGCTCTCCATGTATTTTGTCAAAGTAATAAGCCATGTAATGAACTAACATCAATATTCTTATGCTTTCTATTTTTGAAAAGATATCGTAGGTGTGAATATATATATATATATATATATATATATATATATATATATATATATATATATATATATATATATATATATATATATATATATAAAGTCTATACATTCGAAAATAAGTAAAAAAAAAAAAAAAAAACAGGCGCTTGGTAAAATTTTGACCAAAACATGATCAGTTCCAGGAAAATATAACAATTCTGCTTCCTTTTACATTTTAAATGGTTACATTTTTTGAGTAGCCGTATGGCTTCTGGAGTATAAGGGCTCATGACATGTGGCTGTCTGATATAATTACTATAATTACTGTGTTATAAGACCTGAAGAAAGGAACTGACAAAATTGGAGAAAAAAAAAAAAACAGACCAAAGCAGCCTAGGGTTCAAAGGGTTATCACAAGGGTTTCATCAGATGATTCAAAGATTTGGCGACCGTAAAGAAGAAATGCTCTGAAATTGGCTTCATTATCGCCTCTGATTATAAGCACATAACATCCACTCTTAAACACAGAACAAATAGCAAGAAAAGTCCATTTAAATAATGAGTTCTAAATGGGTGTGTTTGCTATTCACCCAACCATCAAATATCCATAAGCTTTTCTGGGTTTCATTATTAATAATAAAAAAAAATGAATAAAATAAAATGAAACATAACAAAACGCTAAAGATCAAGAGCGCCCACTGGTGCACTTGCAAGGCTAAGATCTTAGCGTTTAATGGCGGTTACTAACAGGTTAACTCCAGCGTCTCCTGCGACTGCTGGGTCATTAATTTGGTGTAGCAGTGAGCAGTGTGCTGGGAGAGAGCCATTAGTGTAGATGCAGAAAGGCTGTGACTCTGACCCCCAAAAGCAGCTCGTGTCACAAGTATTTGGTGACCGCCAGGCACTTAGCTACCTAATTCTGCTAATTGCTGTCTCAATAGATGAGATAAAAGTGCCCTCGCCAGCTTGTGGCACACTAGAAGGTGTTTGTAGGGAGGTATACTGGAGCTGTAGGCGATATATAAAAAGAAAGAACGAAGAAAACAAGCAAAATATATATATAAATATATAAATAATGAAAAAAAAATTGCATACAAAAGGTTAGGTGTTGGAAAACCACAAACATACTATGGTGTAAAGGTCATTAGGTTAATTAATGTGCTAAAAATATAAAACGAGGTATATGGAATATCACTTGCTACGGTTATTATTAATATATATTTTTTCCTACTACGCTCTACTACCAGCTATAAAGGTCAACGTGGAAAAAAATCAGCAAATTTTATATGCACAGGATGTGATCAAAGACTTGTAGTGCGTAATACAGTAAATATAAAGTACAGTAGCTGTATTTAGTTTATAGTTCTGGAATTCTCCTGACGATCTAATCCAGTCAGCTATGTTTATGACAAATGTTTTATATTGGAAAATGTATTGTAGTGTTAGTCTTGGCCAATGACTTGTATTAGTGTAGTATGTTTTTTTTTTTTTTTCCTCCCATTCAAATTCAAGTATCTTGATGTTGGTTGACTTTCGTCTAATCTGATTTATGTCTTTCTATAAACCATGCATATATTGCAAAAAAAAAAAAATATATATATATATATATATATAGATTTTTTTTTTTCTTGTAATAATCCACCTGAAAGTAAGAAATTAAGGGCCTTATCTTACACCCACTGCAAGGCACATGTTCATTGCTATTGGCAGGCACATTGTGGCAGGTACATTTCTGGTGTATTGCTATCTTGGCAATGAAAAACACAGGTGCGCCACTGTCTGAATACAACCCAGGCAGAGACGTCAACTCTCAGGCGTTCATTGCTATCTTGGCAAAAAAGTCAGCACAGGCGCATCCCCAACACTCGTATACCCTTGCTTGTTATGCACACATGGACAGGCAGCAGTGCACAAACCCATAGCGCATGCCTGTTGGCAGCTATGCAAACTTTTACATTAACAATAAACAGAATAAACAAGCGTGAACGAGCAGTTAAAGCTTTGGAAATGTCCAGGTAGCTGCAGCCCTGAAATAGCAATGCGCCATAAATCAGAGACCACCTGGCTCTTAAAGAGTTCAAATAATTAGTACATGCCCTTTGTACATTTTGAGCTGCGCAAGGTGTACTTATCCCGTCATTATGATAGCAAAGACACACTGACATGCCCTAAATTACTCTGTACTCACAATAATATGATGCTCTGTTGAGGTGGTTGGTTGACTTGTATCACATGTATCAGAGGGGACATGTGCTTGTCCTCATTTATCCATACAATTGTCAGGAACATTGCAAGTTCTTGTGATAGGATGGGTTAATTAAATTAGCTGAATTGGAGTGAAAACCCAGTCTATATATAAAAAAGTTCTCAAATTCTGGTGTGCCATCATAGGTGGGATTGTTTTGAAACAAAGCAATACTTCATATCTATAACCTTATCAACTCTTATCAACTCTTTGGCTCATTTTCTGTGCTACAACTGTAGACTTTCACCGCTTATCAACTGTTTGGCTCGTTTTTGCGCTACAACTGTACACTCTTGCTGCCTTTCAACTCTTTGGCTCGTTTTCTGTGCTAAAACTGTACACTCTCGTCGCTTTTTTAACTCTTTGGTTCGTTTTCTGCACTACAACTGCACACTCTTGCCGCTTATCAACTGTTTGGCTCGTTTTCTGCTCTACAATTGTAAACTCTTGCCACTTTTCAAATCTTTGGCTCATTTTATGAGCTAAAACTGTACACTCTTGTCGCTTTTCAACGCTTTGGTTCGTTTTCTGCACTACAACTGCACACTCTTGCTGCTTTTCAACTGCTTGGCTCGTTTTCTGCGCTACAACTGTACACTCTTGCAGCTTTTCAACTCTTTGGCTCGTTTTCTGCTCTGCAATTGAACGCTCTTGCCACTTTTCAACTGCAAGTTCTGGTAATGGATGCGTTTATTAGATTAGTTAAATTGGCATGAAAACCAAGACTATATAAGAAAAAGTTCCCAAACCCTGGTCTGCCACCTTAGGTGGAATTGTTACAGAACAAAGCAACGCTTTATATCTATAACCTTAGAAACACTTTGAATCAACTTTTACAGTGCATCCAATGATAAAGGAACTATTGTGTTCTTTTCTAGGTAGAATAATAGTGATGTACTGCCTTAATAAAGTACCATTATTGTGTTTCACTGTACCTCCATTGTTTTCTTTGCATTCCATCTTGGAATGCCAGGATCAGAGAGCTTTGATCAAGAGAGCTTAAGATCAGTGCTTTGGTCAAGCTTGGCAAACTGAGGTATTGTACGCACAAGCTTGTAAATAGTCCAATAGTCCAATTGTACAAATGTCAAACCACTAAATCACCAAATTAATGTCATCAAGCTCAAACTTAAAGCGGCAGTTCATATTATTTTGTTTCTAAACTGAAAGCAAAAGCATTTCTGAGTGGAGACTCAAAATATTGTGCTTAACGGTAACGAGGTTCTGGAACAACCATCCCTGCTGAGCCAAATATATTCATTCTAAAAACTGGGGTGTCGGGTCGCTTTTTTTGGGAGTTCTTCTGGCCACGTCACACGTCTGTACGTACTTACATCACATGTACAGCTTCTTAAAAAAGAATCCGGATCCGTCTCACTCTCGCCACAACTCTTTGGCTCGCTTTCTGCGCTACAACTGTACACTCTAGCCGCTTATCAACTCTTTGGTTCATTTTCTGCACTACAACTGCTCACTCTTGCCGCTTATCAACTGTTTGGTTTGTTTTCTGTGCTACATCTGCACACTCTCGCCACTTATCAACTCTTTGGCTCGTTTACTTTGCTACAACTGTACACTCTCACCGCTTATCAACTCTTTGGCTCGTTTACTTTGCTACATCTGCACACTCTCGCCACTTATCAACTCTTTGGCTCGTTTACTTTGCTACAACTGTACACTCTCACCGCTTATCAACTCTTTGGCTCGTTTACTTTGCTACATCTGCATACTCTCGCCACTTATCAACTGTTTGGCTCATTTTCTGCGCTACAACTGTACACTCTCACCACTTTTCAATTGTTTGGCTCGTTTTCTGCGCTACAACTGTACACTCTCGCTACTTATCAACTCTTTGGCTTGTTTACTTTGCTACATTAACAGTACACTCTTGCTTCTTTTCAACTCTTTAACTCGTTTTCTGCTCTACAACTGTACACTCTTGCTGCTTATCAACTCTTTGGCTCATTAACTGCACTACAACTGTACACTCTCGCAGATTTTCAACTATTTGGCTTGTTTACTGTGCAACAACTTTACACTTTCACCGCTTTTCAACTGTTTGGCTCGTTTTTTGCGCTACAACTGTACACTCTTGCCACTTTTCAACTGTTTGACTCATTTTCTGTGCTATAACTGTACACTCTCCCCACTTTTTAATTCTTTGGCCAGTTCTCTCTGCTACAGTTGCACACTCTTGCCTCTTTTAGACTCTTTGGCTCATTTTCTGTGCTACAAATGTACACTCTCGCCACTTTTTTTAACTGTTTGGCTTGTTTTCTCTGCTACAATTGCACACTCTTGCCACTTTAAGACTCTTTGGCTGATTTTCTGTGCTACAAATGCACACTCTTGCTACTTTTCAACTATTTGGCTCGCTTTCTGCTCTACAAATGCAGACTCTTGCCACTTTACAGTTTTTTTGGCCAGTTTTCTTTGCTTCAACTGTACACTCTCGCCGCTTATCAACTTCATCTGCTCTAAATGGAGACCGCATCACACACGCACTGTTTAGAATGATTCTTCTGCATATTCAGTGCAATTAATTACCCATTCTTACCAGAGAGGGCTGTAAATCTCATAATGTACAGACATCGGCTTTCATAACACCATGCAGACAATTCCAAATGCTGATCAAGGTCTCTGAAAGCCTCCCCAGCGAGAAGCAATACAGCTAAAATCAAGGCATACTCAACACTCGTGAAATTGACCGGCATTTTCCACCGTTCATCTGCAAACAAGCCTCATTCATGATGAAAAAACAAGGCAACTTATCGCCACAGCCTCTATAGATTGCAATAGATGTTCCGTGACGTCCGTACAGTAATTGTATGATCATGTTCCAAACGGAATTAATGAATGATTCATCGCTCTTGTGTAGGATTTCTCAGTTCTGTGCTGGTATTGAGCTTCCTTTAAAGAATTCACCTAACAGCATCCATTTGTGACTAATACTACGGCAGACAGACACATATTTATGCAGATTATTACAGGGGATTACATATTTCCACAAATTCCTAATGATCTATCCAGCAAAGAGCACAATGGGTCAGCTAGTTAGAATAATTCAGCCTCTTATGTGTGCTCGGTGAGCGCTAATCCGTGCTATGGTTATCAACAATTCCATTCGGCATTGTCTTATACCAAGGTAGAACTAATCTGCTATTCATTACGGCGCTTTGCGGAACTCCCTCATATGTAACGAGCGAGGGATAAATATTCATATAGGCTGTAAAGCAGACTGCAGGCTATGTAAACTCTCCAGCAGGTACACGTTCACAATCCAGCAGGCGTGGTGATAAAGCACTGGCTACTGGCTGCTACAAGCCCTCGTGTGGGCAGAGCGTGACCCACTTCAACCCAGCGATTAATGCTCTTCAGCCAGAGGTGCGCACAGTACACCATGCAGCACCTGCTTAAACCCAGCAGCAATTACAGCATTAAAGACAAACTGCACCTAGGAAGATCCAGAAGACCAGACGTGTCTGTCTCAGCAGGTGGTGCTGGTGAGCAGTCACCGCACAGAGTTAATTAGAGGCTCGAGTCTCGAGAAAAGCTCCGCCGGAAGAGGAAAGGAGGAGAGAGGCCACTGAAAGCAAAGCCCAGACTTTTCCTCATACAGATACACGAGTTTCACTCGCCCATTCTCACACAGTGGCACTCTTTGGCCCCAAGGGGGATGGAAAGTCTTTTTTCCACAGCTTTAAGTAGGATACCATTCGGCACAACACAAATCCCTAAACTCTCTTACTCAAGGTTTTGATCACCTTGCATCACCTGGATTTGCCAAAGGCAACACAGCTTAGGTAACAACCTCAGCCTACTTTAAGAAAAAGTTTACCCTGGCCTCCCAGTTTAAATGCAAATTCTAAATATTTAAATATTATTAGAAGAGCAGAGATTTAAATGTACAAAATATACTGTATCAATATGTACAGTAATTAAAAATTTGTTTAAATTGCAAAGTTAAACTAACACACAAATGGGCCCTATTTTAGTGATCTCTCTTGGTTCAGCTCTAGCTTGATTTAGAGTGCGTTGGTGTGTCTTTGGTATCGCGAGGACGTAAAAAAAATATGCCTTGCACGGCTCGAAACGCACAAAAAAGAAAATTCAGTGGCGATCAGTGTCGCTTGCCATTTCCTTTAAGAGCCAGATGCACTCTGACTTTTGCGCATTGATATAACAGCACATCGCTTTTGCACTAACATGCATTTTCACAAGTGGGGATATACGCTTGCACGACACACCAGCGTAGCTAAGACAGGTATGGACGGGTGACGACTGACTGTTGTCTAAGTTCATTTCAGTCAGTGGCGCACCTGTGTTTTTTTCCACCACCAAAAATGTACCTGAACACACCTCACTTCAGGATCACCACACCCATTGGCATAGATATATTCCTAAACTCTACTGATGCTATTTTAAATGTGCGAACACAAGACATGAAAATAGATGTTGACGGGGATGAGATAGGAATGAGCATCACGACACACCTTGCGCAGGGTGTAAGATAGGATCAGATCACCCTTAGATGACATTTAATGCTAGAATGAATGATTTGTTTGAGAATGTAGCTGATATCCTTATTAAACTTGTATTTAATAGATTATTTATAGGTGGAATTATTACTGTCAGTCGTGCTGCAGCTCCAGTGTTCCAGTGTTTGATCACGATCACAGTGATGAGCTTTCTCTCCACAGGAGAACTCTGTACTCTTTACCTGCCAGTGAATCAGAGGTACATTACAACGCCGGCAGAATGAGCGACCTGACAAACGCAATTAATGTCAACCTCCCTGAATCTGTGACATCTGCTAAGATAACAGACAGGGCTGAATTTCTCCTATCTGGCTCTCATGCGCTATTTCAGAAAGAAGCCGGGGAACTCTGGGCCTGTGCCACCATCCTGCCAGTGTGGGTGTTATCACGACTGCATCTTTCTATGATAACTAGTATTACTGCCCACCTCGTATGATATCGCAGCTTTTTGGGCCAGACTCCTTCCACCTCACTTGATTGCGCGATGCTATCGGGATACGGGCGCTATGAGACAGGGCTGGATCTTCTTGG